>NC_057804.1:132391566-132398234 GCF_018294505.1 Triticum aestivum | reverse complement strand
GTGGCGTACCGCAAAACGGGACTCCACGGGATACCGTTCATCTCCACCGTCGACCTCCTCCACCCTCCACGGGCTACCGTCGACCACCTCTAGCCTCCACGGGCTCCTGTTCATCCAGCCTCTACCGCGCGCTACTCCATCGGCTACTGTTCAACCACCCCTCCACCGTCTACTGTTCATCCAACCCTCCACCGTCTACTGTTCATCCAGCCCTCCACACCACGGGGTCCTGTTCAACCACCCCTCCACGGCCACCCCTCCATCTTCTACTGTTCATCCAGCCCTCCACACCACGGGGTCATGTTCATCCAGAGGCAACGCCACCGCTCACTATTCATCCAAACCCCCCCGCAACGCTCACTGTTCATCCAATCGAGCGGCTTCAGTTAGCAGCAGTAGCGAAGGAATCGCTCCATCGGGTTCAGTTAATAGCCATCGATCGATCGCTCGGGTTCAGTAACATGTAGCCTGCAGTGCAATCGATCGGGTTCAGTTAGAACCCAATGCCTTGCTCGGGTTCAGTTAGAGCCAACGCCTCGCACACACGCGCGGACGTGTACGAGAGAAACACACATTGCTCGGCCCCCGACCTCCCACCGTAACCGGGAACTCCATGAAATTTTCCTCCCCCTCGCTTCTACCACGGTTTTTTCCGTCATGGACGGCCCAAAGAATGTCATGCAGCTGCTTCTCCGGCCCGCCCAGGACGAAAAGCCAATTTTCTGTCATGATTTTTTGTCATAGACGTAGGAGCCCACCAATCTATGATGATACCGGGCTTTTTCACAATTATCGTCATAGAAGTGCATATGTATGACAGAAAAAAATTTCGTTCGACCCAAAATGTCACGGATGTGTCTTTTTTTTGTAGTGTCCCTGTGTCCCATTATATAAGAACATTTTTGACACTACACTAGCTAGTGTCAAAAATGTTCTTATATTATGGGATGGAGGGAGTACGAAGAATGAGATAGAGAGGAGTAAAAAAACACTTATAGCCAACCTTGTTGTAGTATGAGTGACCAAGTGATGATTATGTATGACATGCCAACATCAGATAGCCTAACGCACCATTTTAAATCTCCAAGGGCACAACCACGCGAGCGACGCGACGGTCGTGGTAGGCGCGACCATGATACGGGCTGCTGGCAACCCTTGGATCTGAGATCAAACGGTCGCATGCTAAGTTGCTGAAAATTTGCAGAATAACCCTCCAGGATAGGATATTCACCCATAGGTCTAGAATCACGCCATGCAACCGTTCGATCTCAGATCCAAGGGCTCTCGGAAGCCCATATCATGGGAGAATGGAAAGCCACTACCCTGCCGTTCGCATGCTGGCAGTTCGCTCCTACTCGTCCCCGCACGTCCTTTAATACTATGGCGGTTCGCTCCTAGTCGTCCCGTCCATTCACATTACGGCAGTTCCACTAATCCTAACCCTCCTCCCAAATCCATGGCGTCCCAAATCTCCCCGATTGGCAGTGAGTACAAGGTTAGAACCAGCACTGGCGATGACTTCGACATCATCTACACCCGTACTTCCACGACGGTGAAAGGATGCCTTTCTCGCTTCAGACGCATGTTCAAAAACTCACATGATGAGTGGGTCGCCGGGCTAGATGTTGAGTACACCACATTCGTGGGACGAGAGAAGGATCTAAAGGACGAAGAGAGGAAGAAGCCTGCCACGATCTAGGTTTGCGTACATAACATTTGCTTGGTCTACCACATATGCCATACCGACGTTGAGTGCCAGGATTTTAAGAACTTCCTCGAGGACAAAACAGTGAAATTCGTTACTGTAGACTTTAAGAATGACAAAGAAGTCCTGTGTTGGATAGGCCTTGTTGTAGGCAACCCCTTTGACCTCCAGAAGAATCGGCTGGTGCCCTCTGGTCAGCCCTCAATGCTGACCCTGACAGGAGCCATGGTTCACCCTTCGTACCGTAAACTGGAGAAACCTCATTACACGTTTCATCGTCATGCATGGCAGCGGAATGTACTAGATATAGACAACATCCACTACGCTGGAATGGATGGCTACCTTTGTTTCAATATCTACAAGGGTTGGATGAAGAGCAACTGCCAAGTTGGCGGTTCAAGCAAAGAAGTATCGGCCGAGAGGAAGAGGGACAAGGACGAAGTCGAGGACGTGGACGAGGACTCCATGTAAGGTGGCAGTGTCGTTGCTCATGCCGGTTCTAAACTTCTAATGCAGTGTCTACTGGATTAGTTGCATAGTTTAATTTCAGGTGTGCTTAGTTTAATTTGAGGGGTGTGTTGTGCTGAGCCCCCAGCAGAACTATGTTATGTTTCTTCTCGTTACTTTAACTCTTCAGTATGTACATACTAGTACTAGTATTTCTTTAATAGAATTTAGCACCCCAATTAAGCATGTACTAGCTTTTTTAATAGTACTATATGCATATTTGGCGACGAGCACTCTCTATATGTACCACCTTTTTTTAAATTTCAATTTTTGCTCCATGGCGCAATCCATTGATAGTACTACTGTACAAAAGTATACATTTTCTAAAAGGCTAGCGTACTGTTCATCATATATATATATATATATATATATATATATATACACACACACACATAAACACTATTCTGATCACGGGATCAGAATAATATTCTGATCACAACCTGAACTGCCTGAGTAACGCGCCTGAACTTCTCTCTGTACGAACCCGACCATCGGGCTATCTTCGCAACCGTGCCTTCTACCGCGAGTTTTTCTGGTTAGTCGTGTTCCATGTGATGTAAGTGTAATCTTCAAATGATTTCTAGCAACTAAATACTCGTTATAGATAGAAATCTCGCTCATAGGCGGATTTTGCACTCGGGTCGTGAAGAACTCGCGTTTTTTGCGATTTTACTGCCTGAGTAACGCGCCTGACCTTCCCCGTGTGCTAGGTTGAACTTCCCGCAACATTGCCCAAACAGGGCTTGTGATATACCATTGGAAAGCTATGGACACGAATATCATGACCCAAGTTAAATTTTTCGCAAAATGTAAGCGGTTTAAGAGCAGTTTTGAAAACCGTTTTTTCTTCACACAAAAAACGTGAATCGTAATTTTGATCGCATTTGTAAACCGTTTATCGGAATGAGACATATAATATGGCGTTGAAAAGCTGCTGCAAAACCGCTCCTTCCACATGTTGAAAGTTTTTTCTAATTCCCTATGGTTCAAGAGTAATTTGAGAAAACGTAAAATTTTGTAAACCGAACAGCTGAGTTCGTTTTTTCGATGTTATTTCTAAACGGCTAATCCAATGGAGGCATATGATATGGCGTTGAAAAGCTTATGAAAATGCGCTACTTTTTCATCTTGAAAGTTTTTTGTAATTTTGAATGGTTTAAGAGTAATTTAGAAAATGGCCAAAGTCGTACCGAGTTCGTATTTTCGAGCTAATTTTTTAACCGTGCGTCCGAATGGAGCAAATGATATGGCGTTGGAAAGCTTGAACAAATACGAAACTGTTTGGTATGTATTGTTTCTCCTAATTCTTTACGGTTTTAAGACAGTTTCGAAAATGGCGAAAAACGTATTTTTGCCGTAATTTCTACAAACTTTATCGGAATTGGCAAATAATATACCATCGAAAAGCTACGGAAAATGCGAAACTTTTTCATGTTGATGGTTTTCTCTGATTCCTAGCCGTTTTCAAGTAATTTCAAAAACGGCGGGATCATTCGTTCTACCTCTATCGCGAAACAGATTCTTCGAAAATGCAACAAGTGAAAAACCTGAACTTCTCGGCGTATGTACCTGAACTTCACTCTGTTTTTCACGTGATTTTTTTGCTCGTAGATCTTCATCCACTGCTCGTAGCTCTCCATCCACTCACCGGAATTGAGCAAGTGATATATTGGTGGAAAGCTGCTGTAAACACGCAACTTTCCCGTGTAGATCGTTTTTTCATACCCGGGACGATTTTAATAGTTGTTCATCTGAAATTCATCCATTGTAGTAAATGAACTTCCTGGTGTTTTCAGTTGAACTTCTGTGATGTATTTTCATTTGTAATTTTCTCATCCGTCCGTCAGTGTTTACACAAATGATATTCCTTTTGTACAAATCTCTCTCGTAATAATTTTTTTAACTTTCTCCGACGAAGGACTTGAACTTATAACAACAAAACTTTTAGCATTTGATTTTCTGTTCTTTTTTAATACAAAATGCACACCGTGTAGTACATGAACTTCTCACGGTTATCAACCTGATCTTCTGTCGGTTATGTGAAAATATATGAGTTTTTTTATGAATTTTTAATCTGATTTTCTTAATTTTTTTTAGGAATTTTGAAGCGCTCTATTTTTAATAGTTGAAATTCTTGTTATTTTATTTTTGAATTTCTTGTTTCCATTCTTTAATAACAAGGGAAATCTGATTTTTCTATAATCATCGAACTTCTCCATCTTTTTAATATGGACTTCCAGGTTTTTTTTTCTTAATCTTTTTTTATGAAATTTTGAAGCACTCTATTTTTAAAAGTTGAACTTCTTGTTATCTAATTTTTGAACTTATTGTTTTCCATTCTTTAATAACGAGGGAAATCTGAGTTTTCTATAATCATCGAACTTCTCCATCTTTCTAATTTGGACTTCCTGGTTTTATTTCTTTTAGTAACGGAAAAAATCCTACTTTTTGATAGACATCGAGCCGCTTCGTTAAATTTGAACTTCTAGGTTTATTTTAATAGAACTTCTTCGTTATGTCGAATAGAACTTATTGGTCTTATTCTTTAGTAACCGAAAAAATTGAGTTTTCAAATAAATATCAAACTGCTTTGCTTTTAAAAATTGAACTTCTTGGTTTTATTATTTAGTAACAAGAAAAAACTAAGTTTTTAATATGCAATGAACTACTTCATTTTTTTAAATTGAACTTCTTGGTTTTTATCTTTAGTATTGGGGAAAAAATGCCCAAAATGACATTTTTTTGTTTTTGTTTTTTGAATTCTAAGTCCTAGGTTTTAATATACTTTGAACTTCTTTGTTATTTTTATCTGAACTTCATATCATTTATTTTTTGAGTAAAGTTTTCATTTTTTATTTTTAAATAAACATGATTTTGAATTTTTTTATTTTTGATCTTCATGGCCGATTCTTTAATTCCTTTTTTTTAATTTCAACTTCTTCATTTTATTATTTAGTAACGAGAAAACATCTAAGTTTTTTTAACCTTTGAACTTCTCTCTTATTTTACTTTGAACTTCTTAGAGAAAAATATGGTTTTAAATAAGCAAACAATTTTCTAGGTTTTTACCTTTGAACTTCTAGGTTTTTTTACCTTCCCGGTTACTTCAAATTGAACTTCTAGGGTTTTCAAATTTTAACTTCTACGTTTTTTTGACCTTCTCGGTTATTGCAAATTGAACTTCTAGGGTTTTCAAAATCCATTTTTTATAAACCTTTTTTTGAACTGCTCTATTATTTTGAGTTGGCCTTCTCTCTTATTTTTTTGGAAACGAGGAAAATCTTACTTTTAACAACTTTCCTCTGCATCGAGCAAAAGCGGAGAAGTTAATTGGTTTGAAATAAAAAAATTGAACTTATAAATTTTTGTTTCATGAATTCTTTGGTAGCAATACATGAACTTCTCGACACGACAATTTCAAAGTTGCAAAACATGCACAAAAAAGAAGGGAAGATGTAAAATGAGTGTGCAAAAACTGTAGAAATTTGGGTGTAATTGGAGCATAAGAATCAGCGGCAAAAAGACAATGCGCGCTTACAAAAAATATTCTCAAATGGCCTGGCCACACAGTAACTACATGCACCCAATCCTTTTACATAAAAATGCACTAACTAGTGGCGGACTTGCATCCATCCATCTTGTCTCACGTTATCCACAAAGTGCTGATGTGTTATCTTCTCCATTCTTTTATTCTTCCCTGTATTCTCAAACAAGCAACATATTGATTCAGAAAACAACCGTAATCGTGGCAAATTTTTTGGAGAAGCTTCCATGCAATCTTCTTGTCACACCCTAGCTAGTCATGCATTAGAGTGTTGCATCATGTTTACTCTTTCATCAGAAACTTGAAATGGGGATGACAGAACCCCCAGTCCCCTCTGAAACCAACTAGGGTTACTAAAATAATTTTTCAATGAACCTGAAATGCCCTTCTAAAATGCCCATCATTTTTGTCTTGGTTCAGAACCTCTGCCAAAAATGGTGCACATTTTCCTAGGCCATCCTAGGGTTTTTGAATTAAATCATAAATATTTGAATTTGGGCATTTAAAATAATATAAAATATTTAAATGCTCAAATATCTCCAAACTAAAATGTTTCATGTTCGAAATAATCCAACTATGGGCCAGGAATAGTTTGGTGATTTTTGAAGTTGCCTAGGTATTTTATTAAATTCAACAAAGTTGCAGATATATATTAAATAAAACAGAAACAGAAGAAAAGGGGAAAACTTACCTGGGCTCCTCCCTGTGCGGCCCAGCCAGCTGGCGGCCCAGCAAGCCAGCCGAGCCCACCACCGCCGTCGTCCTCCTGGCGCCAGTCGGCCAGGCGTGTGGCCGGCGCGCGCGCACGGCCGGAGCGCCACGCCACCAGCTCGTCTGCCTGCCTCCCCCGCCAGCGCGACGCCGCGGCGCTTCTTCTCGGTGCCGCCCCGATCCCCTGGCCTTATCCCCCTC
>NC_057804.1:132380963-132390167 GCF_018294505.1 Triticum aestivum | reverse complement strand
GTCCAGGAGTTGCAAGTAGTTTCTGGTGTTTGTAGCCTACTGGAGGCCGTGGACAGCGCTGACCGTAGGGGTGGGCTGTGATGCGGTAGGTACGTGGCCGGGTGTACCGAATACCGTTAGGTATCTCGGGAACCCTGTTCACATCGTTCGGGGCCGTATGGGAAACCTCGGCCGGACTCCCTGCGGATGGAACCTGAATAGGCGATAAACCTGGACTAGAGGCTTAAGTGTTTAGGTAGGTCGTGGTCTACACCCACGTCGGCTTTCGCTTGAAGTCTGCCGAGCACATGTCGTGTGCAGACGCTAAGTGGTGGAAACATGTATGAAGAAGTACACCCCTGCAGGGTTATCATGATCTATTCGAATAGCCGCGTCCGCGGTAAAGGACTACTTGGTTGCCTATACAGTTCATAGACAAGTAAATGGAAACTACTAAAAGCCTCAAGATAAGTGTGAGTGCCGAGGATGGCTCTTCCGTAGGATGACGGAGGCGGATCCTCGGTAGTGTATTGAAGTGGTGAGTAGTGGACTCGTGTGCGCAAAACATTTCAAGTTGGGGTATCGTAGGATAGCCTAGCCAAGAGTCAAAGCTGGCTTGCTGCAATAACTCCACCAACCCTTCTTGATACTATGCATGTATGTAGGATCTGATGTAAGTCTTGCTGAGTACCTTTGTACTCATGTTGCTATAATCTACATTTTTACAGAAGACGCTGCAACCCCTTCTGATGGGTTCTATGTAGACGTTGACATCAACGAGTAGGCTAAAGACCCAGGTGGTGACCCTGAGCTTGTGATGGACCACGTAGTATAGCTAGGCTTTCCAAGCCTCTTTTATTTTACTAGTTGTCTGTACCCAGACAATGTACTTCCGCTGCTGGCTTGTATGACTGTATGACTTGTATGTTGGGTCGTGCGACCCGTACCTTTGTGAATGTTATGTGTGGCTCCCTGAGCCTTAAACAAAGTACTTGTGTCATAGAGTCATGTTGTGATGCTTCGTTGTATTTGCACATATCGAGCATATTGTGTGTATGATTGAAATGCTTGGTATGTGTGGGATCTGACTATCTAGTTGTTTATCTTTAGTAGCCTCTCTTACTGGGAAATGTCTCCTAGTGTTACCGCTGAGCCATGGTAGCTTGCTACTGCTCTGGAACACTTAGGCTGGCCGGCATGTGTCCTTCTTCGTTCCTGTGTCTGTCCCTTCGGGGAAATGTCACGCTTTGAGTACCGGAGTCCTGTTAGCCCGCTACAGCCCGGTTTACCGGAGTCCTGCTAGCCCAGTGCTACAGCCCGGACCCACTTGCTGATGACCGACACGTTCGAAGCTGGGTCATGGATGCCTGTCCCTGTAAGTCTGTGCCACTTTGGGTTTACGACTAGTCATGTCAGCCCGGGCTCCTTATCATATGGATGCTAGCGACACTATCATATACGTGAGCCAAAAGGCGCAAACGGTCCCGGGCAAAGGTAAGACGACACCCGTGGGGATACCGTGCGTGAGGCCGCAAAGTGATATGAGGTGTTACCGGCTAGATCGATGTGACATCGAGTCGGGGTCCTGACATTTGCCTTCTTGATACTATGCATGTATGTAGGATCTGATGTAAGTCTTGCTGAGTACCTTTGTACTCATGTTGCTATAATCTACATTTTTACAGAAGACGCTGCAACCCCTTCTGATGGGTTCTATGTAGACGTTGACATCAACGAGTAGGCTAAGACCCAGGTGGTGACCCTGAACTTGTGGAGGACCACGTAGTATAGCTAGGCTTTCCAAGCCTCTTTTATTTTACTAGTTGTCTGTACTCAGACAAGTTACTTCCGCTGCTGGTTTGTATGACTGTATGACTTGTATGTGGGGTCGTGAGACCCGTACCTTTGTGTATGTTATGTATGGCTCACTGAGCCTTAAATAAAGTACTTGTGTCATAGAGTCATGTTGTGATGCTTCGTTGTATTTGCACATATCGAGCATATTGTGTGTATGATTGAAATGCTTGGTATGTGTGGGATCTGACCATCTAGTTGTTTATCTTTAGTAGCCTCTCTTACCGGGAAATGTCTCCTAGTGTTACCGCTGAGCCATGGTAGCTTGCTACTGCTCTGGAACACTTAGGCTGGCCGGCATGTGTCCTTCTTCGTTCCTGTGTCTGTCCCTTCGGGGAAATGTCACGCTTTGAGTACCGGAGTCCTGTTAGCCCGCTGCAGCCCGGTTTACCGGAGTCCTGCTAGCCCAGTGCTACAGCCCGGACCCACTTGCTGATGACCGACACGTTCGAAGCTGGGTCATGGATGCCTGTCCCTGTAAGTCTGTGCCACTTTGGGTTTACGACTAGTCATGTCAGCCCGGGCTCCTTATCATATGGATGCTAGCGACACTATCATATACGTGAGCCAAAAGGCGCAAACGGTCCCGGGAAAAGGTAAGACGACACCCGTGGGGATACCGTGCGTGAGGCCGCAAAGTGATATGAGGTGTTACCAGCTAGATCGATGTGACATCGAGTCGGGGTCCTGACAGCGTTGGCATCAGAGCCGGACTGCCTGTAGGTTCTCCAAGCCAAACTGGTCGATGTTGAGTCTAGAATTTCTTTAGTTATATGTAGGGGAATTGTTTGTGGGTTGGAACGTAAGGCTCTTTTACTCCTTATACCTTATGACTTTCTGATCTGAGTCAGTCCATTCTTCCACCGGGGGTTAAGGAATTAGGATCTATTCTCTCTATCAGGATCACGTGTTACTAATCAGTAGTACCTTATAAGTTTGATGGATACAAGCCTAGTTCAGTTCTACTACCACATTATGTTGCCAGAATGGTTTCAGAACTTTGATATGATGATGTTGAGTGTGTACGAAATCCTTTGTCAAATGTCTCAAAATCCTTTTTGAGCATTTACAGCTGTTATGCTGCCGAAATTTTGCTAGAAATTCTAATGCCTTTGCATTATGATTATGCTTTCAGATGGCCACTCGCGACCTTAATCAAGTGGTTCGCCTGACTCGATGCCTAGATGTACCCGGCCATACTGCTAAGTTGGTCAGGGTAATGACTGAGGCTGGATACCGCTGGTATCCCGAGTACACGGTCGAAGAGCAATTCCGAGATTTTAATCAAAGCCAGTATCTCTGCACTGTCAGGATATTTCCATCTTATCCTGGATCCACCGAGCCTCTTCACTGCTCCTATGGACTCGGGGTTACTATTGAGATGGCTGTGCAGGACGCCGCCTACTCTATGATGACCATTATGCGAGTCAGATCTGGTTTGTTTCGGGACTCTGACTTCCGGTATATGCCAGGATCACTTCCGGGAGCACAAGGATATCTCCAGGCTATCTATGCTGACTCCACTCAGGAGGATTCACGGACTCGCACCACTGCTGAGATGCTCGAGGATAAGGACCGTGAAAATCGGGCCTTGAGGTTAGAGCTCTTCAATACCCGTGCTGACCACTGGGCCACTTTGACTCGGTTCGCACCGGCGGTGCAAGCTGGATATTCAGATATGCGCGATCTCTATCCTGTGAGATCTGCTCTGCCAGACGTGATGGTTTGGCGTGATGTAGGAGGCATCACCCCACCTCGCGGTCCCCGCAGGCCACCGTTTGTTGGTCCAAGGCCTCATCCTAGCCCCTATGGTCCACAAGCTCCGCGAGACCGTCTGTTTCCGGATGATCATGTTGAGCTTCCAGGCTATGGAGGTGACTTCTACGAGGACTACTACGGATCGGTCTGAGTTAGTGATAGTATCACTAGTTCGCACTAGCTGTGTCATCTATCGTCCCGCGTGACTCGTGGGATATGACCTAGTTTGTACTCCTTCCGGAGGTGTAGAAAAATAATGTATAGGAGCTTGGAATGCCTCCAATGAGATGTAATCCTTTTCTCACCGTAATAGTACTTTGTTTGGTCTTGTACTAGACCTTGTATGGTGTGTATGACGATGGAATAAAAGAAGCAGTTTCTGTATTTACCATGTCATACGGATGATCATCTTACATTCCGAATTATTCCTTACATTCTGTATCCTATGTCGGAATTTTATCGTTCTGACTAAATCATTGTCTTGTTACCTAGGATGGTCAACACGCGCGCTAACCCTGCTTCTCAAGAGCAGGCCGAAGGCAGTGAGGGCAGGAATGAAAATCTGCCTCATCCTCCTTCACTAGCCGAGGTTATGATGGAAGCTGAGAGAAACAAGCGGGAGACAAACCGTTTGTTGGAGCGTATTGAACAGAATACAGCACACCATCAGAGGGCTAACGTGGTGTCACTCAGTGATTTTATCAAATTGCATCCACCCACGTTCCACCACTCCATCGAGCCTCTCGACGCTGATGACTGGCTTCGCAGTATCTCTCACAAGCTGCGTTCCGCGCTAGTAGCTGAGGCTGACAAGGTCACCTTTGCTGCATATCATCTTGAAGGCCCCGCCAGTCTATGGTGGGAGAATTATGGAGCCATGCGCCCAGCGGGCCATGTCACTACTTGGGCTGAGTTCAGTGAGGCTTTCCGTGAGCATCACATTCCGGAGGGTCTCATGGACCGTAAACGTGAAGAATTTTGCAGTTTCACCCAAGGCCGACTTTCTGTGGATGTTTACAGCAGGGAGTTTGGTAATCTTGCACGATATGCAACCGAGGAAGTTTCTACTGATGCCAAGAAGCAAGCAAGGTTCCGTAAGGGCCTTAGTCCTGAGCTTCGCCGCGACCTCCGTCTGCATGAGTGCACATCTTTTTCGAAACTTGTCAACAAAGCCATCAGTGCTGAAACTGGTCAGACTGACTATGACGCAACACGCAAGCATGGCCGTGACATGGGTTCCTCATCCGGTGCTGGTCCTCAGAAGCGCCGCGTGTGGGTACCCAACACCGCCCTGCCACCCAGGTTCACACCGAGGCCATCTTTCCAGGCGCCTCGCCCTGTTCAACAGTCTGCACCGGCCAAGCCCTATGGGGGTCCAACCAACAATGCTCCTCCACGTACCAGTTCCGTGACTTGTTTCAAGTGTGGGGAATCTGGTCACTATATGCGTGAGTGTCCCCAGACCAACCCCAATCAATCTGCTAAAGCTGTTGGCCGTGGCAAGCCGACAGGAAAAATATTCCATGCCAAGCCGGTCACCGCCTCACGTGGCCATGTCAACTGTATCTCTGCCGAAGAAGCTCAAGAGGATCCCAACGTCGTTCTCGGTACGCTTCTTGTTAATTGCCACCCGGCATCTGTTCTTTTCGATACAGGAGCTTCTCATTCATTTATATCCGAAAATTATGCTCGTTTGCATAACGTTGCATTCTGTGACATGCCATCCACTATGGAAATTTCTACTCCTGGTTCTAGATGGCAGACCTCTAGGGTAAGTTATGGAAATGAAATCCAAGTCGACAGACTTGTTTTCCTTGCATCTTTGATAGCCCTTAAATCTTCAGATATTAATATCATTTTGGGTATGGACTGGATGTCAGCTCATCAAGCCAAAATTGCTTGCTTCTCTAGAACTGTTCAACTCACCCATCCTTCGGGGAAGATAGTCAATGTCTTGACCCGAATAGCCAAGCGACAATTATATTCTCTTAACGCCAGCCCTTTGCCAGACCTTGAGGACGTTCCGGTAGTCCGTGACTTTCCGGATGTCTTCCCAGAGGAATTACCAGGTGTTCCACCTGACAGGGATGTTGAATTCGTAATAGATCTCATTCCAGGAACCGTTCCGATTGCTAGAAGACCCTATAAGATGGCACCCCTAGAACTAGCCGAGCTTAAGAAACAACTCGATGAGTCCTTGAAAAGGGGTTTCATCCGACCTAGTTCATCTCCGTGGGCTTGCCCCGTCCTATTCGTCAAGAAGAAGGATGGTACGGACCGGATGGTTGTAGATTACCGACCTGTCAATTTGGTCACAATCAAGAACAAATACCCGCTTCCCAGGATCAACGACCTGTATGATCAGCTCGCTGGATCCTCAGTCTTCTCCAAGATGAATTTGAGGTTGGGCTACCATCAAATCAAAATCAGAAACGGGGACATTCCTAAGACGGCCTTTGTTACTCGTTATGGCCAATACGAGTACACCGTCATGTCCTTCGGTTTAACCAACGCTCCAGCCACCTTTTCTCGGTTAATGAACTCAATCTTCATGGAGTATTTGGATAAGTTCGTCGTAGTTTATCTCGATGATATACTCATCTACTCCAAGAACGAGGAAGAACATGCCGAACATCTAAGGCTAGTGTTGCAGAAACTTCGAGAGCATCGCCTTTATGCCAAATTTTCTAAATGTGAATTCTGGTTGCCAGAAGTGACCTATCTGGGTCATGTAATATCTGGTAAAGGTATTGCTGTTAACCCTGAACGAGTTCAAGCCGTCCTTAATTGGACTCCACCTGAATCGGTCAAGCAAGTTCGGAGTTTTCTAGGCTTAGCGAGCTATTGCCGTCGCTTTGTCGAGAACTTCTCCAAAGTTGCCAAACCTCTAACCGAACTCCTCAAGAAAGATAAGAAGTTCGAGTGGACTCCACAATGTGAGCACAGCTTTCAGGAACTGAAAAGACGCCTGACCTCTGCTCCCGTACTGGTACCGCCAGACTTCTCCAAGGACTTTGTTATCTACTGCGACGCCTCGCGACAAGGACTAGGTTGCATTCTTATGCAAGATCGACACGTAATTGCCTACGCTTCACGGCAATTGCACCCACATGAGAAAAATTATCCTACTCATGATCTAGAGCTTGCAGCCGTAGTCTATGCACTTAAGACCTGGCGACATTACCTCCTCGGTAATCGTTGCGAAATATTCACTGATCACCAAAGTCTAAAGTATATTTTCACCCAACCGGATTTGAATCTCAGGCAGAGACGTTGGGTTGAATTGATTACAGACTTTGACTTAGGAATAACCTACACCCCAGGAAAAGCCAACGTCATGGCTGATGCACTAAGTCGTAAATCTTATTGTAACAACCTGATGTTACAACAAAGTCAACCGCTTCTCCATGAGGAATTTCGGAAGCTTAACCTTCACATTGTTCCTCAAGGTTTTGTTTCCACCTTGGTAGCAAAACCTACTCTTACGGATCAAATCATCGCTGCCCAAAAGCGAGATAAGGGAATATCTAAAATCAAAGAGAACATTGCTAGCGGAGGTGCTAGTTGTTTCTCCACAAATGATCATGGTGTTGTGTACTTTGAGAACCGTCTAGTGGTTCCCAAGAACCAGCATCTACGGCAGCTGATCCTTAAGGAGGCTCATGAATCTCCTTTCACCATTCATCCCGGTAGTACTAAGATGTATCAGGACCTACGCCAGAGGTTCTGGTGGACTAGGATGAAAAGAGAAATTGCTCAGTATATTGCTAATTGCGACGTCTGTCGTCGTGTAAAAGCAGAGCATCAACGGCCTGCTGGCACCCTTCAACCCTTAGCTATTCCTGAATGGAAATGGGATAAAATTGGTATGGATTTCATTATCGGTTTTCCCAGGACCAAGAGAGGGAATAATGCTATTTTCGTCGTGGTCGATCGTCTTTCCAAAGTAGCCCATTTCCTACCTGTTCGTGAGAGTATAACCGCTAGTCAGCTGGCAGACTTATACATCTCCCGAATAGTGTCCCTTCATGGTGTTCCTTTGGAAATTAACTCGGATCGAGGAAGTCTTTTCACCTCTCGATTTTGGGAAAGTTTTCAAAATGCTATGGGAACCCGTCTCTCCTTTAGCACCGCCTTCCACCCTCAGTCGAGTGGTTAAGTGGAACGCGTCAACCAAATTCTAGAAGACATGCTTCGAGCCTCTGTTATCTCTTTCGGAATGGACTGGGAGAAGTGCCTTCCATTTGCCGAATTCGCCTACAACAACAGCTATCAATCTAGCTTGGGTAAAGCCCCTTTTGAAGTTCTCTATGGGCGACGATGTCGAACACCCCTTAACTGGTCAGAGACCGGGGAAAGACAATTCTTTGGCCCGGACATGATTCAGGAAGCAGAAGATCAAGTTCGTATCGTTCGTGAAAAGTTGAAAACAGCCCAATCTCGTCAAAAGAGTCAATATGACCGAAAACATAGGGCTATGACTTTCGAGGTTGACGAGAAGGCTTATCTTCGGGTCACCCCTCTGAAGGGAACCCATCGTTTCGGTATCAAAGGCAAATTGGCTCCTCGTTACATTGGACCTTTTCGCATTCTTGCCAAACGAGGAGAAGTTGCCTACCAGTTGGAACTACCTCCGCACCTCTCCAGAGTTCACGATGTCTTCCACGTTTCTCAACTCAGGCGTTGCTTCTCGGATCCTATCCGTGAAGTGGACCACGAAACGCTTGATCTCCAAGATGATCTTACATATCGAGAGTACCCCATTCGTATCCTCGATCAAGCCGAACGTACCACGCGACGTCATAATATCAAGTTTCTCAAGGTTCAATGGTCGCACCATTCTGAGGATGAAGCAACTTGGGAAAGGGAGGATCGTCTTCGACTCGAGTATCCCGCCTTCTTCCCGGAGGAACCCAAATCTCGGGACAAGATTCTTTTGAGTGGGGGTGAGTTGTCACACCCTAGCTAGTCATGCATTAGAGTGTTGCATCATGTTTACTCTTTCATCAGAAACTTGAAATGGGGATGACAGAACCCCCAGTCCCCTCTGAAACCAACTAGGGTTACTAAAATAATTTTTCAATGAACCTGAAATGCCCTTCTAAAATGCCCATCATTTTTGTCTTGGTTCAGAACCTCTGCCAAAAATGGTGCACATTTTCCTAGGCCATCCTAGGGTTTTTGAATTAAATCATAAATATTTGAATTTGGGCATTTAAAATAATATAAAATATTTAAATGCTCAAATATCTCCAAACTAAAATGTTTCATGTTGGAAATAATCCAACTATGGGCCAGGAATAGTTTGGTGATTTTTGAAGTTGCCTAGGTATTTTATTAAATTCAACAAAGATGCAGATATATATTAAATAAAACAGAAACAGAAGAAAAGGGGAAAACTTACCTGGGCTCCTCCCTGTGCGGCCCAGCCAGCTGGAGGCCCAGCAAGCCAGCCGAGCCCACCACCGCCGTCGTCCTCCTGGCGCCAGTCGGCCAGGCGTGTGGCCGGCGCGCGCGCACGGCCGGAGCGCCACGCCACCAGCTCGTCTGCCTGCCTCCCCCGCCAGCGCGACGCCGCGGCGCTTCTTCTCGGTGCCGCCCCGATCCCCTGGC
>NC_057804.1:132376877-132380780 GCF_018294505.1 Triticum aestivum | reverse complement strand
CAGAAGCTCCGCCACAACCCCCTCTTCCTCCCCACCGCTCCACAGCTCCCCGGAAGCCCGGCATCGCCGCCACGTCGCCGTTCCCCTCTTCGGGCTCCGATCATCGTCGCCGTCGAATTTGTCGTCTCCGGCGCGTCCCCGAGCCCGCTTCGACGCCCACTGCAACCGCGGTGAGCCCCCGGATCGTTTCCCCCTTCTCCCCTGGTCTCTCCCGAACTCTAGGCCCTAGCCCCACCTTGGCCGAGAGCTCCACGCCGCCGGCGATGTCGCCGTCGTGGCCACGGTCACCGTAGCACCCAACCGAGCACACTATCATGCTCTACACCTCACTAGGATCACGCAGCACACACCAACGCCTCCCCAAACCCTCTGCAACATCGATCCCGACCGCACCCGAACTCCGGCCGCCGCAGCCGAGCTCGCCGCCATCAACTCCGGCCACCCCGAGCCCAACCACCACCACCAATAGTCGCGGCTCAACCTCAGCAACATGTAGATGCCTTCCGCCGTCCATTTGGTTGCCGGAATGGCAAAAAGCACTTTCGCCGCCGTCTCGGACCTCGCCGGCGTCATGTCGCCGGTGGGGTTTGACTTGTCCGACCTGGGGTTTGACCCCCCAGGGTCACTGACGCGTGGGCCCTGTCGGCCAGGTGGTTAGATCAGCGCTAACTACTGTTAGTCAACCCCCCCTGACACTGACAGTGGGCCCCAGCGCCACTAATCCCCAATTAGGATTAATTTAAACCTGTTTAACCCCCCCTGTCACTGACGTGTGGCCCCCACACGTCAGGTTTGACTTCAGCCAGCCGCAGTTGACCACTGACGTCATGCTGACGTCATGCTGGCGCAATAATTATATTTCTGGATTTAAATTAAATCAGGAAATTCCAGAATATTATTTAAACTTCAAAAATTCATAACTTTTATTCTGTAACTCCAAATTGGACAAATTATATATGAAAAATGATCAGAAAAATCCAATCTATCCATCTGTACTATTTTCATGCATGATCAAACAAGTTAAATTGATGTTTTAAGCAGAACAAGGAAAAGCACTTTAAAAGGCCATGTTTGAGTTTGAAATTTGAATCTTTGATTCAAATTTGTTCAAACCCTTCTGGTTTTAGCTGCATTAGCCCAACACACTCATCTTGCCGTGTCTCATGCATGCATCATATTGTTGCACATTGTTTGGTGATGCTTGTGTACCGATGTCCTTTGCGACAGGTTCTGTCTCCGAGGAGTACCGTGATTACCCTAACGAAGAATCATATCCGAGCATCGAACCATCAGGCAAGCAACCAACCATTTGATCATATCGATACAATCCCATGTTCTCGCTCCTGCTCTCTTTTACTGCATTAAGACAACGCGTTTCAAACTGCTGTGTGCTGCGGTAGTTGAGCCCATTTCCTCTGCATGACCTGTCATTGCCACAGTAACTAGCTGAAACCCACTAGCATGTGTAGGAGTTGATTGAGCCATATGTATGTGTTGTTCCTACCTTGCTATGCCTGCTATGCTTAGAGTCGTGTCAGGTCTGGTTCATCTGGGTGATGGGCTAGAGTGAAATGATTATGTCAGTAATGAGAGTGGTGTGGTGAACACGATTTGGTAAAGGTATCGATGAGAGGCCATGTAGGAGTACATGGTGGGTTGTTTCATTGAAGCCGACCTTAAGCACTGAGATCTGTATGTGTGATTTAAGATACAGTTACTACCATGCATTGGGCCCTGAGATATGACCCCGCTCGACTTCTTATTCACCCTAGCTCTCTGTCCAGGAGTTGCAAGTAGTTTCTGGTGTTTGTAGCCTACTGGAGGCCGTGGACAGCGCTGACCGTAGGGGTGGGCTGTGATGCGGTAGGTACGTGGCCGGGTGTACCGAATACCGTTAGGTATCTCGGGAACCCTGTTCACATCGTTCGGGGCCGTATGGGAAACCTCGGCCGGACTCCCTGCGGATGGAACCTGAATAGGCGATAAACCTGGACTAGAGGCTTAAGTGTTTAGGTAGGTCGTGGTCTACACCCACGTCGGCTTTCGCTTGAAGTCTGCCGAGCACATGTCGTGTGCAGACGCTAAGTGGTGGAAACATGTATGAAGAAGTACACCCCTGCAGGGTTATCATGATCTATTCGAATAGCCGCGTCCGCGGTAAAGGACTACTTGGTTGCCTATACAGTTCATAGACAAGTAAATGGAAACTACTAAAAGCCTCAAGATAAGTGTGAGTGCCGAGGATGGCTCTTCCGTAGGATGACGGAGGCGGATCCTCGGTAGTGTATTGAAGTGGTGAGTAGTGGACTCGTGTGCGCAAAACATTTCAAGTTGGGGTATCGTAGGATAGCCTAGCCAAGAGTCAAAGCTGGCTTGCTGCAATAACTCCACCAACCCTTCTTGATACTATGCATGTATGTAGGATCTGATGTAAGTCTTGCTGAGTACCTTTGTACTCATGTTGCTATAATCTACATTTTTACAAAAGACGCTTCAACCCCTTCTGATGGGTTCTATGTAGACGTTGACATCAACGAGTAGGCTAAAGACCCAGGTGGTGACCCTGAGCTTGTGATGGACCACGTAGTATAGCTAGGCTTTCCAAGCCTCTTTTATTTTACTAGTTGTCTATACCCAGACAATGTACTTCCGCTGCTGGCTTGTATGACTGTATGACTTGTATGTTGGGTCGTGAGACCCGTACCTTTGTGAATGTTATGTGTGGCTCCCTGAGCCTTAAACAAAGTACTTGTGTCATAGAGTCATGTTGTGATGCTTCGTTGTATTTGCACATATCGAGCATATTGTGTGTATGATTGAAATGCTTGGTATGTGTGGGATCTGACTATCTAGTTGTTTATCTTTAGTAGCCTCTCTTACCGGGAAATGTCTCCTAGTGTTACCGCTGAGCCATGGTAGCTTGCTACTGCTCTGGAACACTTAGGCTGGCCGGCATGTGTCCTTCTTCGTTCCTGTGTCTGTCCCTTCGGGGAAATGTCACGCTTTGAGTACCGGAGTCCTGTTAGCCCGCTACAGCCCGGTTTACCGGAGTCCTGCTAGCCCAGTGCTACAGCCCGGACCCACTTGCTGATGACCGACACGTTCGAAGCTGGGTCATGGATGCCTGTCCCTGTAAGTCTGTGCCACTTTGGGTTTACGACTAGTCATGTCAGCCCGGGCTCCTTATCATATGGATGCTAGCGACACTATCATATACGTGAGCCAAAAGGCGCAAACGGTCCCGGGAAAAGGTAAGACGACACCCGTGGGGATACCGTGCGTGAGGCCGCAAAGTGATATGAGGTGTTACCAGCTAGATCGATGTGACATCGAGTCGGGGTCCTGACACTTCTTTTTGCAGCTGGACTTGCCCATTAGGAGAAGCTGACGTGCAATGGTGGCCAATTTTCTGGCGGGATTCTGGAGTTGGGTTCTCCTGTTGGTGCACACGTAGCCACAGACGGAGTACTCAGGACCTACCCAAGGCGCTGCCCACGACCTTCCCAGGGCGCTGCATGTGACCTTCCCAGGGCACTGCCTGTGACCTGCCCATGACGGTGCCGGACCTCGGATGGCGTTGGATCCAGGGACGACACATGCGTCAGATCCGCGCCGACGCGATGCTTGCTGCCGTAGTGTATTCAAGGGGAGGGAGGCCTCGGTAGATTCAGGGGGAGGGAGGGCGCCGCCATGATGGATTCAGAGGGAGGAAGGTCGCCGCCATGATGGATTCAGAGGGAG
This sequence comes from Triticum aestivum, assembly GCF_018294505.1. NCBI lineage: Eukaryota > Viridiplantae > Streptophyta > Magnoliopsida > Poales > Poaceae > Triticum > Triticum aestivum. The sequence continues at coordinate 132,377,039 of NC_057804.1, read as the reverse complement.
AGTGGCCACCACCACGGTGGATTCAAGGGGAGGGAGGTGACAGCGGCTCGGGGTATCCGGGGATCGGCGAAAGCATGCCGGCATTCCGGAGCCGCGCTGCCGTTTGGGAGGAGGGGAGGTGGCACGCCGGCCGCGGGGGAGGAGAGGAGTCGCGCGCCATCT
>NC_057804.1:132364838-132375359 GCF_018294505.1 Triticum aestivum | reverse complement strand
CTCCGCCCCGCGAGCCGCCACCTGCCCCACCCCTCCCGGTACTCCCTCCTAACACCGGCAAGCACAAGTCATGTGCCTTCCCTCCCCTAACCTCCCTCCCCCGATGTTTCCCGGATCTGCCTCTGCCATGGTGGGATCTATCTTCGTTTGGTGTCCCGCGACAGAATTCAGCTCCCACGAACCCCATCCGTCATTCCTACAGCCGACGGGGGTGAATGGATGCTTGGGGAGGCGCGACTCTGCAGCTTCATGCCGGCGGGTGCGCCGTTGTCCCCCTGCCGGATCCATCCGCCCTCCTGCTGCATCCGAGCCTCCTCACCGGAGTTAGCCTATGTGGCAGGCGAGCCAGAGCCACGTCCCGTGCGGGTGGCCCGCAACCAGCAGCCGGCCCTGCCTCCGTCTACAGCCGCCGCCAACACCCTTCCCTCTCGTCCCGTGCAGTTCCTTGGAGCCGAGCTCCAAGACGACGGCGGCCTTCTGCTCCTATCTCGATCCAGATTGGAATCGAGTGCATCGGTAGCTGCCGGCCGAACTTCTTCTGCCTCGCCGGCGAGCTCCTTCTCCCTCTCCCAGCAGATTGGGGAGTTGTTGGTCAACGCACCCCCTGGTGGTGTCCTACGGTAGGTGCGCTTGCAGTGCAGTCCGGCGGCGAGCGCGCTTGCAGTGTAGTTTGACAACGAGCGGTTTGTAGTATCGTCCGATGGTGCACACAGGCTACCAGTGCAGCTCGTTCCTTTTCTTTTCGCTTCAACTTTGTAAAAAAAGTTGAGTCACGTTGATAAGCTGCCCCACTCCCCCATGCTCTCTCCTACCCCACATTTTTCCCCGGTGAAGCAGTTTTTTGATATGTGCCCGGATGTGCACGCGGCACTGCACTGCGCATGATGTGTATCAGATTTTGACCTTTCATGTATCAGATTTTTGTTGTGCGCCTGGATGTGCAGTGCAGTGCACCCAGATCCCGTGAGCAGTGCACCACGCTCCCCGGTGTGGTTTATCCACGACAGTGTGCGGTGTCGATGTGCTTTTTTGCAGCTTAGTGGATGGATGTTTCAGTGTATTTTGTTTTTTGTTGTGCCTGTGGGGATGTATGCATGTTTGTAAAAAATGGGTATGACCGTGGTCCAGTGTGCTCCTGGCCTCCACTGTGCAGTTTGACTGGGCGCAGTGGAGGTAGATGTCCATTTGTGTAGCAGCTCATTACCCCTATGTATGAAGTGCGATTTGTTTCATATGTCTTAAATTCAAAATTTACTACAACAAACACTTGCAGTGTGCTTGGTCATCGTATGTGGTTCATTTTTTAGAGTGATCCTGTTCACTTGCGTATGAGAAAAAAACGTCCGACAAAATAAATTATGCAGCTTGCTTGCCCATACGATGCAGTGCGGTTTTCATTCAGAAGCAGTGCGGTCGGCTGTATGATGTTGTTCATCTCGTAAAGTGCAAAAAAATTGTTACGAAAGCGGAAAAAAGTAATGCGGTTCACTTCTTGATAGTGTTGTGGCTCATTTACACCCGATGTAAAGTGCACTCTACTTTCTCGTTCTTGAAAAAATTACGTTTGAATAAAATAAACCATGCAGTTCTCTTACCCATGTGATGCAGTGCGTTTTTTCGTCCGTTGCAGTGCGGTTTTCAGTCGGATGAAGTACCCACGTCGATTTGGGTGTCGCGAAAAACAGAGTGTCCGCTTTTTCGGTAAAATCGAAACTGCTCTTAAACCGTAAAGAATTAGAGAGAGTGTTCTACATGAAAGAGTTGCGTATCGTCGATATCTTTCCAACGGTGTATGATTCGAATCATTCGGACCAGCGGTTTGCAAAAATTTCACCAAAAACGGCCGCTGTCACTCGTCGTCCGCCGCACGATTTTCAAAATTAATTTAAAACCGCAAGGAATCTCAAAACAAGTTCTACGAAAGTTGCGCCTTGTCCATAGCTTTCCAACGACATATCATACGCCTCGTTTCGACAAACGGTTCAAAAACTAGAGCTAAAACAATACCGAAAATTTGAAAAACAGAGTTCCGCGATTTAGTAAATTTGAAACTGCTCTTAAACCGTAATGAATTAGAGAAAGATTTATATATGAAAAAGATGCGCCTCGAAGATATCTATCCAACGGCGTATTATTTGCTTCGTTCCGACAAGCGGTTTAGAAAAAAACGCGAAAAAACGCTCGCTGCTATTCGTCATCTGCTGCAGTATTTTTAAAACTGCTCTTAAACCGTGTGGAATCTCGAAAAGTGTTCAACATGTCGAAGTTGCGCCTAATACATAGCTTTTCAATGATATATTACACGCCTCATTCCGATAAACGGTTAAAAAGTTAGAGCGAAAACAGTACCGAAAAAATAACGCGTGCAGTTTTTTCCGACGAGAAGTTCACTAGTCTCTATTGCAGTGCTCGTCGTCAAAATGATGCAGTGCGCTTCTGTTGAGCGTGCAGTGCCGAAGTGGTGTGCAGAATAGTTATTCTGCTAGTATTAGCAAAATATTAGCAGAATAGTTATATAGCTAGTTAAATTCGCAACCTAGGACGACGTGCATGCCATGTAGTAAACCGATCCGGAGGAAGTATAGTAAAAAATGAGGTGATTTTACCGAGCAATCGGCGGGGGAGCATGGCCTGTCATGCGGTCCCATGTGTCATGATGTACCAAGGCAATGTGCGTGTCCCTCTTGAGGCAGAAGCAATACTAGTACATGGTATGAGATGACGTCGAACCAAAGTGTGAAATAATGGTTGCTTCGTCCGTCTGGGAAGGTGCGGCATTGTGATTTGACGTCTCATTGCTCATTACTACTACTGGGCCGGTACGAGTGGGGTGCGTCCCCCCTACTGTTCTGCACTGTTATTTGGTGCATGACACGTCGACCGGGTTGCTATATGTCCCACATGTCGGCGACAGGAAGTACAAAATTCATGAAAGGGAGCATCGACGAAGGAATATACTACATAATTCATGAAAGGGAGCGACTTAGTTTTGGAAAAATCTGTTTTTACGGAGTACGTACCCACTACGGTTTATAGGGCTCATCTAAAAAACATTCGCTTTTCCGTTTGATATGTCTCAATTCTACTATACTAGTAATAGTACCATTACATGTTGGATTTTGAAGTGCGTTAGATGACCCGACGCAAGCAGTGTCAAGAGGAAACTAACCAATGCATGTACAAGTTCATGGAAATTTAGTGTTCATTCATGCATTCGTTCTAATTAATGCCTCGGTAAACATAACTTCTTGAGAAAAACGAGCGTACTGTGCAAACTACGAAATTAATTCGACCACTCACCGTCTACCTTGGTTGGAGAGATTTTGAAATTGAGCCATAAACTGGAAAGGCTCGATTACTATTTGTGGCCTTGTATAGATGCAAAATGTATTTTTTTATAGTGGCCTTGTATAAGTAAATGGAGGGATTACTAACCAAAGTACGTACGTAGTAGGGACGAGGAATAAATGGAGGGAGTAGTAAAAGTTTCTCCTCAGTGATGACTAACCTTATAGCTAACCTTGTTGTAGTATGAGTGACTAAGCGATGACTATGTATGACATGCCAACATCAGATAGCCTAACGCACCATGCTAAATCTCCAAGGGCGCGACCGCGCGAGTGACGCGGCGGTCGTGGTAGGCGTGACTATGATACGGGCTGCTGGCAGCCCTTGGATCTGAGATCAAACGGTCGCATGCTAAGTTGCTGAAAATTTGCAGAATAACCCTCCAGGATAGGATATTCACCCATAGGTCTAGAATCATGCCATGCAACAGTTCGATCTCCGACCCAAGGGCTCTCGGAAGCCCGTATCATGGGAGAATGGAAAGCCACTACCCTGCCGCCGCCACATCTCTGTAGTGTGCGTCAGGGGCGACGCCGCTAACGCTGACACTGACACGAGGCCGATGTACGGGTGCATGCTTACTGTTACTACCCCTCGGAGGTCCGTGGACGGCGACACTGGCTACGTCAAGCTCACTTGGACTCTGCCAAGCTGAGACCTTCCCGCCGATGTGGACATGGAAGACGCATGGTATTATTTGACCCCCAACAATGTGCATGGGGACTCCAAGGAGGTTCACCTGGACATATGCATTACTAAGTTAAATGTTGATCATTAGTCTTCGCTCAATGTAATCCACTGTCTAAGCATGTGGAGACTTCCATGCATGATCTTGCTCTATTGGAGTATCGCCCATGAATAAAAGTGTATCCATTTATGGTTTAGTCTAGAATCTTCCATGTATGAATTTTTTCTACAGTACCGGTGAAAGACTTATGATGAACCATTTCCTGCAAAGCACAATAAGAGTTATTTCTTCACAAGTTTTGGATGCAGGTTGAACAGTTGAACGCTTTTGTTTGCAAAAGATACTTTTTTATCTATTTCACCCGGATGTTTCTGAGCTCTAGAGATGAAATAATATCCGACGAAGAAACCTATCGATACCTGTTACACATGAGATGACCCCCACATCCTTTGTCAAAATAAACAACACCCCGATCAATGCATTCACTCTTCCATGCAACGGACGGGCACCTTACTTGCTCCTACAGGTGCTTAAGCTTGCCACATAGGCATAAAGTCTGATGTGGCAAGTTAATCAAGAAGAGAGAGACTAGTTTGGTGACCCAAGAAAGAAACGGTGCTAAGCGAGTGTACCTAGGTGAAAAGACAATTTTGAGTCTATAGCTAATTAAATAAAGCAAACTTAGCAACACCATTTCATTGGAAGAGGTCACTCCTTGGCAAATGCAATAAATACTAGTACTCCCTATGTCCCATAATATAAGAACGTTTTTGGCACTACACTAGTGTCAAAAACGTTCTTATATTATGGGACAGAGGGAGTACGAAGAAAGAGATAGAGAGGAGTAAAAAACACTTATAGCCAACCTTATAGCCAACCTTGTTGTAGTATGAGTGACTAAGTGATGACTATGTATGACATGCCAACATCAGATAGCCTAACGCACCGTGTTAAATCTCCAAGGGCGCGACCGCGCGAGCGACACGACGGTCATGGTAGGCACGACCATGATACGGGCTGCTGGCAGCCCTTGGATCTGAGATCAAACGGTCGCATGCTAAGTTGCTGAAAATTTGCAGAATAACCCTCCAGGATAGGATATTCACCCATAGGTCTAGAATCACGCCATGCAACCGTTCGATCTCCGATCCAAGGGCTCTCGGAAGCCCGTATCATGGGAGAATGGAAAGCCACTACCCTACCGTTCGCACGCTGCCAGTTCGCTCCTACTCGTCCCCGCACGTCCTTTAATACTACGGCGGTTCGCTCCTAGTCGTCCCGTCCATTCACATTACGGCAGTTCCACTAATCCTAACCCTCCTCCCAAATCCATGGCGTCCCAAATCTCCCCGATCGGCGGTGAGTACAAGGTTAGAACCATCACCGACGATGAGTTCGACGTCATCTACACCCGTTCTTCCGCGACGGTGAAAGGATGCCTTTCTCACTTCAGACGCATGTTCGAAGCCTCAGATGATGAGTGGGTCGCTGGGCTAGATGTTGAGTACAACACAGTCGTGGGACGAGAGAAGGATCTAAAGGACGAAGAGAGGAAGAAGCCCGCTGTGATCCAGGTTTGCGTGCATGACTTATGATTGGTCTACCACATATGCCATGCCGATGTTGAGTGCCAGGATTTTAAGGACTTCCTCGAGAGCAACCTAGTCAAATTCGTTACTGTAGACTTTGGTAACGACAAAGAAGTCCTGTGTCCGATAGGCCTTGTTGTAGGCAACACCTTCGACCTCCAAAAGAATCGGCTGGTGTCCTCTCGTCAGCCTTCAATGCTAACCCTGGCAGGAGCCATGGTTCATCCTTCATATGATAAACTGGAGAAACCTCCATACACGTTTCATCGTCATGCATGGCAGCGGAATGTACTAGATATAGACCACATCCAGTACGCTGCAATGGATGGCTACCTTTGTTTGAATATCTACAAGGGTTGGATGAAGAGCAACAGCCAAGTTGGTGGTTCAAGCAAAGAAGTATCGGACAAGAGGAAGCGGGACAAGGACGAAGTCGAGGACGTGGACGAGGACTCCGAGTAAGGTGGCAGTGTCGTTGCTCATGGTGGTTCTAATGAAGTGTCTACCGGAATATTTGCAAAGTTTAATTTCAGGTGTTCTTAATTTAATTTGAGGGGTGTGTTGTGCTGAGCCCCCATTAGAACTATGTTACGTTTCTTCTTGTTACTTTAACTCTTCAGTAAGTACATACTAGTATTTCTTACATTTCATCTTTTAGTTGGTATAGTACTACCACTCGTTTCTTCACATTATATGCGTACAATATATATGCCCAACATCATATAGCCAGCAGTTTAGTTGTCAAAGAATTTCAGGGTGCTTAGTTTTGTCAAAGAATTCCAGGGTGCTTAGTTTTATTTGAGGGATGTGTTGTGCTGGACACCATTATTGTGACTAGCCTTTTTAATAGTACTATATGCATAATTTGGCTACGAGCGCTCTCTATATGTACCACCTTTTTTTATTTCAAGTTTTGCTCCATGGCGCAATCCATTGATACCACTGTCGTACAAAAGTATACATTTTTTAAAAGGCTAGAGGGCGGGGCAGTCTAGCTTGGTCGATTTCACGAGAGGCAAGGGCCTTTGTGATTTGACGGCTCATTACTGCTGGAAGGCAGGGCCTTGTGATTTGACTGCTCGTATAAATGCGCCGACGAACTGATCGAGGAGGAGCAAAGAACCGTGCGGTATACTCTTGTTTTCCATTGGAGTAGTACTGCGACGGAGGAGCATGAAACACGTCAGCCCAGTGCCATATGGCGATAAAAAATGACCTAATTTGCTAGTCATCTCATTGTTAGCATTGTTCTATTCATTCCCTCAAAAAACAAAAACCATTGTTCTATTCATGCCTCGCAGAGAATGTGACACGTGCGGTGAAACACCCAAAGCAAAAGATGAAACACATCAGCAAAATAAGAAGGAAGATTATCACCCCAAATGATCTAATTCGCCGTGGAGTCGTAGCTGCTTCTTCATCGCCTCCACGACCTCCATCTCCTTGCGCGTCTCCTCCGCCATCTTCTTCATTCTGTCCATGACGCGAGATTTCTCGACACGAGCCTTCATCATCTGTTCCACGGCCGCATTACGTACCTTGACAGTAGCCGGGTGCTTGATGCAGAGCTTCACCAACTCCTCCTTTTGTTCCATGACGAGGGCCTGCATCATCTTCATCGAGGAACTACTATTCTCATGCAGCTTCTTCCAGCCGGCGTTCTTCTCTTTCAACAGGTCGATCTCGTGGCAGAGCTTCACCTTGTCCTCCTGAAGTCGCAGGGTTTCGCCGGTCGCCTTCTTCTCCGAGGCAATGCTCTTCTTCAGCAGCATCACCAAGCCGGCGGTCAACTCCCCCTGCTGATTGAGCTCAGCGGGAATTTCATCGATGCTCTCCTTCAGCAACTCCGTCAAGCCTTGGATGAACTCCTTCTGCTTATTGAGGTGCTTATTAAGCTGATCGGGCATGCCGTCGAGGGATAATGACTCCAGCTCCGCCGGCTTGACATGTTTGCCTCCACGGCTAGGGCGCTCCTGGGAGCCATCGCCTGCCCGTGAGAGATGTTTCGAGGTCTCTGCGTGGCGGTAATCCCTCTTTTTTTTTCTGCAGACTTGGTTGCCGCTCCCTTGTTACGAGTAGTTATCGACCTAGATATCTGCTCACCGGCCATGGCAACGACGGACAAAGAAGAAGCACTTATGAGTAGGAAAGGTAGAGTAATTTTCGGTTAGGTAGTTCCCCTTTTTATAACCTAAGTACTAGCACTAGTAGTACTAATACCTGCATAGTGGGAACACGTTCATGTTTGGTACGTACTAGTAGGTGTGAGAAGGCTTTCGAATGTGATGGGAACAAGGTAAAGATTAATTGATGGTTTTGGTTTCGAGGCCCGAAACGGCTCCCGATGAGTTTAGAGGAACATAAATTTCAAGTACTACACTGCTCAAGTGCGTAAATATTATGTTATTGTCAAAAATCGGCACAAAATACGAAGGAGACCAATGGAAGTACTACTAGCAACCCACGATTTAACTACTCGCATGCGCGCAGTGGAGTAATAATGTCTTTCTTCCGCCCTCACGTCCACTCAATTTGCATGTGCTGTATTAATTGACCATCAATGAAGTGAACGACTTTACACGCATCAAATTATCACATGGGGTGGATCTTGGTACAAAATTGCGTTTGCCCGTGTACCCGCGTGTGCGTGCGAGGGAATGAGTGCGTGCGTAGCGTGCATGCACATCTTTGCTTTGTGCATGTACCGCCAGTATGGCTCAGGGAGGACGAGTACATTCTCCTAGAACCAGCAGCACGTCACTATGATCAATCCACGCAAGGAGGTCGCGACAATGCCTCCACATGTGCCACGGGGCTTCATGAACTGTAAGAGAGACGCTGTGTAGCGTGCCATTGGTATTCCAATTTACGTGTTTTGCACATACTCGAAGTAGTAGTAAGGTACACGTGAATTGCACACATCAGATTTCGCAACCAAATTATGAATAAATACCACACTATAGCATGTAAGCTCCGAGTCATATATGCGTAATGTAGCCCTTCGTTTAATTCTTATAGTTCATCTCATTCAAAATCAATTAGTTTTTATAGAAAAGCTAAGAACGCGTAAATAGGAAAAACATGGGATTATAGTGGAATGTTGTCTTGAATCCTACAGGATTGTACGAGTGTTTTATTGTGCATAGAACAAACCCAGAATTCTTTCAAAGAGGTTTGAGTGGATGGGATGTTTCCTATGAAATCTAGTGCAAATGAATCATATGGAAGAATTCATATGGTTTACAATCCTACGAATTAAACAACCAAGATAGGAAAATATCCTAATGATTAGAATCCTCCAAAATTCCTTTGAGAATCCTTTGAATCAAAGAAGCCCTTAATCTATTTTATGATTCATGGAATTGTGTGTTGTAAAGCATAAAGTAAAAACAAATAATGGCAATTCAACTAGAAAAAAAGTTTGGGCAGTTATGATACGGAAGATTCTAGAACAAAAGAGAACCACTATTGTTTTGAGGTTTGTGCATTATGCTTAAGTTCAACCATGGAGTCTGCTAGATTGTACATGTGGCAAAGTCCGGTGGGGGCCTAGAAGATGGTGCGAGGGGCCGAGTGGAGGGAGACTATGAAGGAATGCACAAGTGCGAGATCGATATTTAGAGAGAGGGGGCGAACACGTGCGCTGTTGCGCGCAATGGCGGAGCCATGAAAAATTAATGAGCTAGTGGGCCAAGCATTGCTAATCCTTTACGAGGAGGGTCAATTCATGAAATTAAACCTTTTTTAGCAGCAATTGTCTAATGATCACATTCATATTAGCCTCGATATATAGTGATGTTAGGGGGGGGGGGGCAGGGCCCTTACTGCCCCTATCTTCGCCATTGTGCACACGTCTGAGAGATGAAGCGGAAGGCATGGTGTCACGCCCAATATGCGATACTATCCTAAAGAGACTCGAAGGTCCCACCAAGGATAGAATCGCATATTGAAACGCTTTTGCAAGGTGGATATCATTACATCAACATTACATAATAGATGGGGATAACATACATAAGGCATACAATGCCACACGAAAACAACATCATCTTACATAAGAGCACCATCTGACTATGGATTAAACACAAACAGAAACTCAAACGACATCCACCCTGCTAGCCAAGGCTGCCGACATGGAACCTATCCCCTGATCAAAGAAGAAGCAGAAGAAGAACTCCTAAACAAGTAACATCGCTCTCGCGTCAAGATCATTGCATAACCTGTACCTACAACTGGTGTTGTAGTAATCTGTGAGCCACGAGGACTCAGCAATCCCATTACCATGGGTATAAAGACTAGCAAAGCTTAATGGGTAAGGAAGGGGTAAAGTGGTGAGGTTGCAGCAGTGACTAAGCATGATATGGTGGCTAACATACGCAAATGAGAGCGAGAAGAGGAGCAAAGGAACGGTCGTCAACTAGTAATGATCAAGAAGTGATCCTGAGCTCCTACTTACGTCAATCATAACACAGAAACTGTGTTCACTTCCCGGACTCCACCGAAAAGAGACCATCACGGCTACACACACGGTTGATGCATTTTAATCCAAATCTGGTGTCAAGTTATCTACAACCGGACATTAACAAATTCCCATCTGCCACATAACCGCGGGCACGACTCTCGAAAGTTTATACCCTGCAGGGGTGTCCCAACTTAGCCCATCACAAGCTCTCACGGTCAACGAAGGATATTCCTTCTCCCAGGAAGACCCGTTCAGTCTCGGAATCCCGTTTACAAGACATTTCGACAATGGTAAAACAAGACTAGCAAAGCCGCCCCATGTGCCGACAATCCCGATAGGAGCTGCACATATCTCGTTCTCAGGGCAACACCGGATAGGTCAGCCTACGAGTAAAACCATCCCTCGAGTTTCCCCAAGGTGGCCCCGCAGTCTGCCCG
>NC_057804.1:132362005-132364561 GCF_018294505.1 Triticum aestivum | reverse complement strand
GGGGGGGGGGCTAAAATAAAGATGACCCTCGGGTTGGCCGACCCAAGGGAAAGGTATAGGTGGTGGTGAGGCAAATGGTAAAACCAAGGTTGGGCCTTGCTGGAGGAGTTTTATTCAAAGCGAATTGTCAAGGGGGTCCCATAAATCACCCAACCGTGTAAGGAACGCAAAATCCGGGAACATAATACCGATATGACGGAAACTAGGGCGGCAAGAGTGGAACAAAACACCAGGCATAAGGCCGAGCCTTCCACCCTTTACAAAGTATATAGATGCCTTAATAATATAAGAGATATTGTGATATCCCAACATAATCATGTCCATCATGGAACAATCTTCAAGTTCACCTACAACTAGCAATGCTATAAGAGGGGCTGAGCAAAGCGGTACCATAGCCAAACAACGGTTTGCTAGGAAGGGTGAAAAAGTTAGAGGCTGACATGGCAAATTGGGAGACTTGAAGGGCAAAAGATAGGTAGCGCGGCAAAGCGATAGAATAGAGCGACTAGCATAGCAATGATAGTAGTGAGATCCAGGGTAGCGGTCATCTTGCCTGAAATCCCGCAAGGAAGAAGAACGAGTCCATGAAGAAGATGAAGCCACGAAGACGAACCAAGCGTAGGCGAACGAATCCTCACAATCGCAACGAAACGGGAACTATCGAGAAGAAGCACACAACATGGTAAACACACCACACATAGACAAGACATGATGCACAATCAAGCATGATGCATGACAAAGCTAGATGAGGCTACTCATGGCAAGAGATGATGCAGACAAGAACAACACATCAAGGCAAGTTTAAATGAGGCCGGAAACAACATAAAACAATTCCAGTAAGTCCTCATATGCAAGTTTCAAAGTTGGTCCAGATCTGAACAAACATTAAGTTTAAGTTATTAAACAACAAGTTAAAGAGCACCAAGATGATCTACACGAGATTCTAGTCAAGTTACATATAAAGTTCATTTAATTCGGAGCTACGGCCTAGAAGATATGAGCAAAACAAGTTAAACATGGCATTGATGCAAAATGCATCCAAACATCAAGAAAACACCTCAAAACAAGGATGCAACATGATAATATGAAACTACATGCAAAATCAAGCAAGTTTCATATAGAGCAGACTCAAAACGGAGCAACGGTTCAACACATACACTAACCAAGTTTAAAAGACAATCTGTCCAAAACAGCAACTAGGCATATAGCAAGCATCAAAATAGTATGCTACATCACCTCAACATAAGAACAAAAGGCATGGTCATCAAGTACAGGTAAAGCATGACAAAACATGAACACTGAGCTATCTCCAGAAATCAGTATAACATGCTCAAAAGGACATGGCAAGATTGCAAATAATAACAGTTTCAGACTTAGCAGGAATAACATCAGGTTGCAATGTTTAGAGCTATCAAACAACATGTTACAGGAACTTAACATGGCAAACAAATGCATGGCATGCTAGTACTATAGACAAAGAACAAAACTCCCTTACTGAACTTATTCCAAAGATCAACAGAAAAGAAGGTATCATCCATACAAACATGGCAAATGGTATGACAGATTCATACATGGCAGGAACAACAATAAGTAGGCATGTTGCTGAGCTTGTACCACTCACCACCGAGCAATAAATGGCATGGCAAGGCAACCAAAAGTAAGAAGACATGTTTGTGAAGGTAAGCCTGGCAAGATCAAGTTCATAGCATGCTTGTATCACTAACAACAATCATGGCAACATTGAGCTTAATGTTAACAGGCTGACAGGAACAATATTCAACAAGTTTGGAGGAAGATAACAAAGAGTTACAGCAGGCTATAAATGCAACCAGGGGCATGAGTTGATAGAGCATGACGTGTATAACAAAACATGCTTAGTGAATATCTCTAGATTATATCTAGAATGACTTGTGGCAGCAGGTTAACATAGCATCATGATATAAGAGATTCAGACTAGCAAAACAGTAACAGCAAGTACCCTACTTCACGAGCTCGATGCACTCACTACAAGACTTACAAAAGTAAATGGATTTAACCACTGTAAAGAAGGCATGGCATAGTTCAAGTCACATGTAGATCTCATGCTCATAAGATGCACACACAAAATGCAACGAAAAAGACAAATCATCAAGTTATAACAGTTTCAGCAGGTTAACATCATATAGCACTCTTGCAACGATGATTTGGGCATCAATATGGACTCAAACAAGCATGGCACAATGGAACGAAATGTAGAGCATCTCACAACGAACATTTTGATATATGACACGCACGAAACGGAGTAGTATGAATGGAGTTATGATGCAATGAACATGGCAACAGAATGCTGAAAACTACGGGGACTTGGTGAAAAATTCAGGGTCAACCTTCGGGAAACTGGATCTGCACGAATTCCGAGGTTCACCGGCGAAGCCGGCGGCAGCGAGGGAGATGACTGGAGGAGGGGCGCTCCGGCAGGATATGGGGCGTCGGGCGGCGCACGGGCACGTGGGGCGGCGCCGGGGAGGAGACGAGGCGCCGGCGAATGGTGGTCGGGCGGCGGCGCGGGGCTCCGGC
>NC_057804.1:132354589-132361280 GCF_018294505.1 Triticum aestivum | reverse complement strand
GTGTTGGGCTGCACACAAAAGAGGCCTTTGCGGCTACCCGGTTAACCGTTGGAGTATCAAACGACCTCCAAAAGGCACAAAACTTGACAGGCGGTCTACCGGTGGTGTACCAAGGCCGCTTGGCAAACCTCGGTCCATTCCGAGAACGTTTAACACCCTCTCACAATAGGAGACAAAAGGGGGACGCCGGAGGACATAGGAGTGCCGGATTGCAAAACGGACAACGGGGAAAATACTCGGATGCATGAGACGAACACGTATGCAAAATGAGATGCACATGATGACATGGAAAAATGCAACACGCAAGGAAATGACATGGCAACACCGACGAATAACTGGCAGACACCTGGCGCATCGGATCCAGGGCGTTACAACACTCCTCCACTAACAAGAGATCTCGTCCCGAGATCTTAGGACCGAGACGGAAGGGAAAAAGGATGAGGTGAAACAAGAACTCAAGAGAAGAAGCAAAGAATCGAGAGCACTCGAGAAGATGAGAGGAACGACGAGAATGACGAGAATCAAAAGCTCACAGAATCTGATAGACTATGAAACCACTCCGGTTAGAACTAGATAAGAAACGAATAAGACTGAAAGGATTTAGGCAGCACTCTGGCTGAACATGGAAAGAATAGAACATGAACTTCACAAGATGGGATGGCACTTGATGAGATGAACAATGCAATGCCTCTGGAAGAATTGAAATAGTGGAATAAAAAGAAATGAAGAAGAAGAAGGCAACTTCTACCACGAATGACTTAGAAAAATATCCTTACGACGAAAAGATTGAACGAAGTTGTTGAGAAATCAACAACAGTAGAATTGCTTGTTGTGGACTTATACATAACATCTCAAAATTATGAGGTGATCTCTGACCACAAGCGAAAAAGATTAAATAGCTGAGAAGAACGAAGAAATGCAAAACTCCTCTTCAAAAGAATATGGAGAATTAATCACACTTCAAGACGGGAGAAGAAAAGATACTTGAATTCCTCCAACAAAATCTTGATGAACTCTTGAAGAATGAATTAAATCATGAAGAACCACCATGAAGAACTCCGGTGACAAAAGGATGATCAGATAGAATGAAGGATGAAAGAATAAGATTAAAGCTTGCAATGACTTAGATGGGGGTTCCGACGAGATGGCCGCGGAAATTTGAACTCCTGAAAAGAAAAAATGAAAACACTTGTAACTAGAATTTATTCATCACGAACAAACTCCGAAGGAAGGGATTACTCACTTTGAGGAAATAAGAATAAGATTTATTGTATGCTTATCATTCATCAAATTAAATTGATGACAAGCAGTGGATTTTGCATACTACTTATTCTTCTTGAAAAGGATTAAGGGTTATAGCACAAAACTTGAGAAAGTCCTCATGAACCACCGGTAGGATTCGAAAGAACGAATGGATTAAAATTATAATGAAGGAAAAGGAATCTTGAGCGAACCACCGTAAGAATTCAAAAATGACTGACGAAAGAGAATGTATCACCAGGAAGAATTAGAAGAACCAATATGCTCGAGGGGATTTAGATGCAAAAGAACAAAGAGATCATGAGCTGATTAAAGAACACTTTAACGAAGCACCGGGATAATTGGATAACGGTAGCTGAAAAGTGAGGACGAAGAATTCTTCTGGAACGATGGTCTCCGGTGAATAGAAACGAGAAAACAACTTCTGACATACTCCGGATGAGTAAGAAAGAATATCTGACAAACGGAATAATCAAGAGGATAACCTGAAACTAGAACCACGAAACTTCGAGAGAACGGGCAAAATTTAGAGGAAAAACTCTTCTTCGGTCTTCAAATTACGACGAGAAAGACCACCAAAATTACTGAGATACTCCGGGAGAATGAAAAGCGAAGAGGTTGAGCCAACAATGAAAATGATTTGAAAGCGATCTTGGAGAAGGCATGTGACTGATGAAATTCATTCTTACATCACACTTGAAAAGAATTTGAGGATAGCTCCGGGAAACTAGAAGAGTCAGGTAAGATCCTGGGAAAAGACCTGTGGGTTAGGGCCCACTAAAAGAAAACACCGTTGAAAAAAAGGATTGTTGAAGAGATAGATGATGCACCGGAACAATTGAAATATTTGAATGAGTTGATAACCTTGAATTAATTGAATGCAAACATGAATCTTCTGAGATGTCTTCAACACTCTGGGATAATAGAATGACGAGAGGCGAATGAGCAAAGGGAAATATTTGAGCCGAGGGAAAGAATACGATCAACAACAAAAAAAAACTTGAATTTGGATCCACCGGAAAAGGAAATGAGACGAACAATGATTAACTAGGAGAGGATTCACTGGTTGAGATAGTTGGGGAAAAACTGAAAATGCTCCTAACGAATGAAATTGATGCTCGAGTAGAGGCTCAGACTCCGGGAAGTAGAGGGTGGGAGGGCGGGAAAACAAAGGCAACTTGGACGGGGAAACCAACGAATAACTTGAAGAGAAAACACCGGTTGAAATCATTGAGGAAAGAAAGCAAAGACTTCGCACGAGTAGGATGGATACTCGATTACAGGCTCCGGCTCCAAGAAGAAAAAGGGGTGGGCGGGTGGTAAAAAACAAAGACAACTTCGGACAGGGAAAAGCAACGACGTCGGAGGAAAAACTGAGGATTGATCTCGCGAAAGAGAAAGAGGTTTGAGTCGACTTGACGAGAGATGCACCGGATAAAAGAGGATGAACAACTCACGAAACTAACCACGTGATCCTAAAGAAAAATTTGAATGGGAAGAGGAGTAATTCAAAACACCTACATCAAGATTCCTCACCAAAGCGACAGAGGGGCAGAGGAGTAAAAAGAATTCCTACTCTCCGATACAACTAGACTCTGAAAAGTTTTCTTCTAGACTCAACAACGGCCAAACTACACGATCAATTAAGGCGGCTCCTATGATCGGTCGAGGCTCTGATACCAACTTGTCATGCCCAGTATGCGATACTATCCTAAAGAGACTCGAAGGTCCCACCAAGGATAGAACCGCATATTGAAATGCTTTTGCAAGGTGGATATCATTACATCAACATTACATAATAGATGGGGATACATACATAAGGCATACAATGCCACACGAATACAACATCATCTTACATAAGAGCACCATCCGACTACGGATGAAACACAAACAGAAAATAAAAGGACATCCACCCTGCTAGCCCAGGTTGCCGACCTGGAACCTATCCCCTGATCGAAGAAGAAGAAGAAGAATAACTCCTAAACAAGTAACATCGCTCTCGCATCAAGATCATCGCATAACCTGTACCTGCAACTGGTGTTGTAGTAATCTGTGAGCCACGAGGACTTAGCAATCCCATTACCATGGGTATCAAGACTAGCAAAGCTTAATGGGCAAGGAAGGGGTAAAGTGGTGAGGTTGCTGCAGCCACTAAGCATGATATGGTGGCTAACATACGCAGATGAGAGCGAGAAGAGGAGCAAAGGAACGGTCGTCAACTAGTAATGATCAAGAAGTGATCCTGAGCTCCTTACATCAATCATAACACATAAACCGTGTTCACTTCCCGGACTCCGCCGAAAAGAGAACATCACGGCTACACACATGGTTGATGTGTTTTAATCCGAATCTGGTGTCAAGTTATCTACAACCGGACATTAACAAATTCCCATCTGCCACATAACCGCGGGCGCGGGTCTCGAAAGTTTATACCCTACAGGGGTGTCCCAACTTAGCCCATCACAAGCTCTCACGGTCAACGAAGGATATTACTTCTCCCAGGAAGACCCGATCAGTCTCGGAATCCCGGTTTACAAGACATTTCGACAATGGTAAAACAAGACCAGCAAAGCCGCCCGATGTGCCGACAATCCCAATAGGAGCTACACATATCTCATTCTCAGGGCAACACCGGATAGGTCAGCCTACGAGTAAAACCATCCCTCGAGTTGCCCCGAGGTGGCCCCGCAGTCTGCCCGGTTCGGACCAGCACTTAGAGAAGCACTGGTCCGGGGGGCTAAAATAAAGATGACCCTCGGGTTGGCCGACCCAAGGGAAAGGTATAGGTGGTGGTGAGGCAAATGGTAAAACCAAGGTTGGGCCTTGCTGGAGGAGTTTTATTCAAAGCGAACTGTCAAGGGGTCCCATAAATCACCCAACCGTGTAAGGAACGCAAAATCCAGGAACATAATACCGATATGACGGAAACTAGGGCGACAAGAGTGGAACAAAACACCAGGCATAAGGCCGAGCCTTCCACCCTTTACTAAGTATAAAGATGCATTAATAATATAAGAGATATTGTGATATCCCAACATAATCCTGTCCGTCATGGAACAATCTTCAACTTCACCTACAACTAGCAATGCTATAAGAGGGGCTGAGCAAAGCGGTAACATAGCCAAACAACGGTTTGCTAGGAAGGGTGAAAAAGTTAGAGGCTGACATGGCAAATTGGGAGACTTGAAGGGCAAAAGATAGGTAGCGCGGCAAAGCGATAGAACAGAGCGACTAGCATAGCAATGATAGTAGTGAGATCCAGGGTAGCGGTCATCTTTCCTGAAATCCTGCAAGGAAGAAGAATGATTCCATGAAGAAGATGAAGCCACGAAGACGAACCAAGCGTAGGCGAACGAATCCTCACGATCGCAACGAAACGGGAACTATCGAGAAGAAGCACACAACAAGGTAAACACACCACACATAGACAAGACATGATGCACATTCAAGCATGATGCATGACAAAGCTAGATGAGGCTACTCATGGCAAGAGATGATGCAGACAAGAACAACACATCAAGGCAAGTTTAAATGAGGCTGGAAACAACATAAAACAATTCCGGTAAGTACTCATATGCAAGTTTCAAAGTTGGTCCAGATCTGAACAAACATTAAGTTGAAGTTATTAAACAGCAAGTTAAAGAGCACCAAGATGATCTACACGAGATTCTAGTCAAGTTAGATATAAAGTTCATTTAATTCGGAGCTACGGCCTAGAAGATATGAGCAAAACAAGTTAAACATGGCATTGATGCAAAATGCATCCAAACATCAAGAAAACACCTCAAAACAAGGATGCAACATGATAATATGAAACTACATGCAAAATCAAGCAAGTTTCATATAGAGCACACTCAAAACAGAGCAACGGTTCAACACATACACTAACCAAGTTTAAAAGACAAGCTGTCCAAAATAGCAACTAGGCATCTAGCAAGCATAAAAACAATATTCTACAGCACCTCACCATCAGAAGAAAAGGCATGGGCATAAATTAAAGGTAAAGCATGACAAAACATGAACACTGAGCTATCTCCAGAAATCACTATAACATGCTCAAAAGGACATGGCAAGATTGCAAATAATAACAGTTTTAGACTTAGCAGGAATAACATCAGGTTGCAATGTTTAGAGCTATCAAACAACATGTTAAAGGAACTTAACATGGCAAACAAAGTCATGTAATGCTATTACTAAAGACGAAGAACAAAACTCCCTTACTGAACTAATTCCAAAGATCAACAGAAAAGATGGTATTATCCATGCAAACATGGCAAATGGTATGACAATTTCATACATTGCAGGAACAACAATAAGTAGGCATGTTGGTGAGCTTGTACCACTCACCACAGAGCAATAAATGACATGGTAAGGCAACCAACAGTAAGAAGACATGTTTGTGAATCCAAGCATGGCAAGAGCAAGTTCATAGCATGCCTGGATCACTAACAACAATCATGGCAACATTGAGCTTAATGTTAACAGGATGACAGGAACAATATTTAACAAGTTTGGAGCAAGATAACGACAAGTTACAGCAGGCTATAAATGCAACCAGGGGCATGAGTGGATATAGCATGACATGTATCACAAACCATCCTTTGTGAACATCTCCAGATTATGCATAGAATGACTGGTGGCAGCAGGTTAACATAGCATCATGATATAACAGATTCAGACTAGCAAAATAGTAACAGCAAGTACCCTGATTCACGAGCTCGATGCACTCACTACAGGACTTACAGAAATACATGGACTAAGCCACTGTAAATAAGGCATGGCATAGTTCAAATCACATGTAGAGCTCATGCTCATAAGATGCACACACAAAATGCAACAAAAAAGACAAATCATCAAGTTATAACATTTTCAGCAGGTTAACATCGTATAGCACTCTTGCAACGATGATTTGGGCATCAAGATGTACTCAAAAAAACATGTCACAATGGAATGATATGTAGAGCATCTCACAACGAACATTTTGATACATTGCACGCACGAAACGGAGCAGTATGCATGGAGTTATGATGCAATGAACATGGCAACAGAATGCTGAAAACTATGGGGACTTGGTGAAAAATTCGGGGTCAACCTTCGGGAAACTGGATCTGCACGGATTCCAAGGTTCACCGGAGAAGCCAATAGCGGCGAGGGAGATGACCGAAGGAGGGGCGCTCTGGCCGGATCTGGGGCGTGGGGCGGCGCGCGGGCGCATGGGGCGGCACCGGGGAGGAGACGAGGCGCCGGCGGACGGTGGCGGGCAGCGGCGCGGGGCTCAGGCGTGGAGCTCTGGCCCAGTGGACAGCGAGAGGGCAGTGAGGCGGTTCCGGTGAGGGAGGTTCCAGATCTGGCGGCGGCGCGGTGCGACGGGGCCGTGCAGGTGCGGTGGCGGGGCGGCACCGGTAGAGGACGGCAGCAGGGGGCAGCGGGC
>NC_057804.1:132352500-132354168 GCF_018294505.1 Triticum aestivum | reverse complement strand
GCGGCTGGGCCCGCGGGGGCCGGGGGCGGGCTGAGCGGGCCGGCGCGGCGACGGAGAGAGGAGGGTGACGTGGCAGCGCGGGGTTGGCTGGGCGCGGCGGCGGGAGCTGAGGTGGCGGCTTCCTATTGGCCGGACGACGTTGAGGGGAGCGGCGGACATGTCCGGCGTGGCGCGAATGCGTCCTGCGGCGCAGGGAGGTGGGTAGACTAGGGTTTAGACTACAATTTTGAAGGGGGGAGGTGTTTATATAGATAGAGGGAGCTAGGAGAGTCCAAATGAGGAGCGGTTTTCACCCACACGATCGTGATCGAATGATCGAGAGCATGGAGGGGGTTTGGATGGGTTATTGGGCCACTTTGGAGGGGTGTTGGGCTGCACACAAAAGAGGCCTTTGCAGCTACCCGGTTAACCATTGGAGTATCAAACGACCTCCAAAAGGCACGAAACTTGATAGGCGGTCTATCGGTGGTGTACCAAGGCGACTTGGCAAACCTCGGTCCATTCCGAGAACATTTAACACCCGCTCACAATAGGAGACAAAAGGGGGACGCCGGAGGACATAGGAGTGCCGGATTGCAAAATGGACAATGGGGAAAATACTCGGATGCATGAGACGAACACGTATGCAAAATGAGATGCACATGATGACATGGAAAAATGCAACACGCAAGCAAATGACAAGGCAACACCGACGAATAACTGGCAGACACCTGGCGCATCGGATCCGGGGCGTTACATGATCACAATGAGACCTAGCCACAAACAACATGTAGGGTTATTACCGGATGATGTTTCCCGGGGCCCGAAGCTGTCTAAATCCTTGTCTTATATTGTGTCTCTCAATTCTGCCCAACCCATCTCAAGCTACCACATAGATGAGTTGGCCTTGCGACTAAGTCCTCACGCTAAGGACATCTGCCGTGACAAATCCACGACAGGTACCGCTAATTTCTCAGGAGCAAGCTTATGCTATCCATGGTCGCAGGATGTCCAGGTCACTGCAGCGGAAGGCTGCCCCAGCTTGGCAGCCTCCCTTCTGCCAGGAATGGCGCACTGGGGCTGTAGGAGAGGGGCCGGGAGCCAGGCCCCTCCCCACAGTGCACGAAGCAATGTGTTTCTCGGAGGTAGGCCCTCTCCTGGGGAGGTGCCGCAAGGCCTGCCCCCGGCAGAGGACCCGTGGTCGTCAGGGGAACCGCTGGCTTCCCCTTTACCCCATTGGCGTCGTCCTCGGTCTCTGGTCACCGTCAATGGCGGTCGAGGGTGGCACAAGGCGGGGCCCTCATCTGGCGATATGAAGCAAGACCGGTACCTGTGAAGAAGGCCCAGTGCCTGTGAAGCTCACCGCCCATGACACTCTGACGTAATAATGAGTTGGGGCTATAGATGCCCCGGAGTCTCCGGAGAGCTGCCCTCGGGCCTCGGGGGCTCCCTCCCACGCCCAGTAGCAGCACTTAGCTTTGCGCTGGTGAGAAGACGTCGAAGACTAGACTAGGTGCCGGACGTGGCCTTTTGTTTTTCGCCTCCTTTTGTTTGCTCGAGCTTTCTCGCTTCAGATTTAAGTTGAAGTCGAATTTGTGTTTGCCTATGCTGGAAGGGGTGTCTGGTCTTATTCGCGTGGTTTCTCGTGTTCCGGTTTCTGCCCAAGTTGGAATTCGCACTAGCTGCTTC
>NC_057804.1:132303611-132352220 GCF_018294505.1 Triticum aestivum | reverse complement strand
CGCATGCCGTCCCACGGCCGGCACACGCTCTCGCAAGGCTCTCGCCACATGGTCAGAAGGTCCCCCCAGAGGACCCCCGGAGAGTTACAAGCCTCACGAGCCTACCCAAGGCTTGTCCGAGCTAAAGGTAAATCACAGCAATTAACCCATCGTGGGGCCCGTGACATCGCATGGGCGCTCATTCAGCATTGTTCTTAACAACGTATGGACAACAATCCTTTGTACATGATGGGCTTCCCCTCCCAAAATGCTCTTACAACCTTTAGGGCCACACCCGTGCTTTCTCTGCGCAGGATACACAGCAGGGGGACGCAGAATCAATCAGACATGTCGCTCACCGCATCTTCTTGATCATCTCCGGATTCATCGTTGCCGCCACTATCGCTGTCACTGGCTTCACCATCACCGTCGTTGGCTCTGTCTTCGCCGCCATTCAACACGTCACCTTCATCCGCGTGGTCCTCCACCAAGTGGTCCTCCGTCATCATCAGAGGCGAAGGCCCGGACAAGTGCATCCAAGTGGTCCTCCACCCACCGCGCCAGGTCGCCTCGGATGGCCGCGGGCACTGGAGCAATGACATCGTCGAAGTCAAAGTGAGGATCCTTATCCTGAAGGTGGCTAAAGACACGGGAGAATGCACACGCGAGCAGGCCGCGGCTCCTCTCCTCGACAAGCTGGCGAGCCCTCTCAGAGCGATTCTCCAGATGCGTCACCACATCAGTGAAGAACTGGAGATTGCCGGCATAGTTGGTCACATGAGGTTGTGAAGCAGTTGCACCACAGATATTGCCTAGGGCTGTGTTGGCCATGTCCTTGAGCGGTTGGAGCATGGGGTCGTGCATATGCTCCAGCGTTTGCTGCTGGCGAATCTCGTCTTTGTTCCGTCGTGCAATGGCCTCGACGTCATCGACCCTCCGTTGGAGAAGAAGCAGCTCGGCATGGGAGAAGGCCAACTCAGCCTGCACCGTGGCTAGGGCAACTGCGGTGGCCACCGCACGCCGCGTCGCTTCAGTCAGCTTGGTCTTGAGAGCGGCAGTCCTGCCCGCAGCCTCGGCTTCGATCAGCTCCCACTTCTCGCCGTGCTCACGCACAAGACCCGTGCGAGTTTCCACCACGCGGCGGTCGATCCCTCATTGGATTCGGGACTCCCGCGCGCCGACGTCATTCTCCGCCTGGGTAATCTGGTGCTCCCTCGTCTCCAACCGCTCAAGATCGAGGTTGCGCTCGGTACCCTCCAGCGTCAGCGCTTCCTCGCGCCTCCGGAGCTCCTCCTCTTCGACAGGCGTCCCATTCAGCGATGCAAGGGCAGCTTGGCGTAGCTCCACTTGCTGCTCCAGGGAAGTGCTCCAGGCTTGGAGCTCCCACACGTGCTTCTCCACGATCTCGCGACGTCGATCTGCCTCCTGAGCCTCCTCAATGGCTCGGAAGCAGGCCTTTCACGAGGCCACGAGGGATGCTTCGGCCTTTGCATTGTCAAGATCACGCTGATGACGCGCAAGTCTAACGGCCACCCTCAGCTTGCGCGGCTCCTCAACCAGCCGCAGGCCTTCAGCTTCGAGATACGCGTCCACATCCGCGAGCTCTCCATCGAGCTGGCCCATAGCGTCCGTCGCCTTCCAGAGAAACTCTTGGCGGATGGCGCTGCGCTCCCGCGCACGCTTGAGCACGTCATCGATATCGTCCTCCGCCGCCGGCTTTGGCGAAGGGCCCTGAAGTGGTTTGCCCCCTCTCGGTAGGGGGCTGGGGGCTGGTGCCCCCACAATCGCCGAACGGGCCCTGCAAGGGACCCAGGCCGGCGCAGATCCATCCCCAGAAGAAGAGCCGAAGATCGACTTCAACCATTCGCTGTTCATGATCGGAGAAGGGGCCCGGGGCAAGCTGATCACATCCCGGGCGAGGTCGCGAAGGAAGGGCGGCAAGGACACAGGCTCAATTCACACTGCTGGTCGGCCCACCTCTCCAGCCGAACTCGCGTCAGGGGCAGCGCGCAGGCTCGGGATGCTCAACATCGGCGATGGAGATGAAGCTTGAGGAGGTGGCTTCTTAGCTGGCTCCGTGGGCTCGGCAGGGGGGATCCTGAAGGGCCACAGTCAACAAAGAGAACAATGAATTAGGAGTTACAAGAAGAAGGGACATACTCATCCATGGTGAAGTACTTCCTGTGCTTCAACGGGCGACAGGGAAGTGAGGACCGGCGCGAGGCACCGACGAAGAAGCTCCAAGGCGGCTGCCTCAGGAGCGCTGGGTCGGGAGGAGCAATCAGGCGCCATTTCTTGGTGGCCTACCGAGGCCTTGGGGCTTCGGCCTCGGGAACCGCAGGTTGCGCCCCCTCATCAACTACCGCCTTCGGATGAGCTTCGCCAGCTCCGGAGGATGACACCTCAGGAGCCCCTCGCGACATCGGCCTCTCGACACAAGACCCCCCAGCCTCCAGTGATGCTTGCCTCCCAGCACCACCTCCTGAGGCAAGATCGATGTGGGCGACGGGGAATGGAGCCACGACGACGGGATTTTCGTGAGGCCCCACGAGGTTGTCCGGGTGCAACCCCCATTCATCAAAGTGGGGCATCTTCATCGTGAACTCGGCCCTGCCTGAGCAAAGATACAGGAGGTCGCCCCCATGCCGGATGTCACCCGGAGAAGGGTCGCCAGTCAGGACCTCCAGCACCTTCTTTAGTGTTTTAGGCGCAAGGTCCTCCTCCCGAAGCCTCATGTGGTCCAGATGCCCAGTCAGGGTCCACATCGGTCGGGAGTGATGCTGGAGAGGAACGATGCGGCACTGGAGGAACTCCTTCACCACCTTCGGCGCAGTCACGCCAAGCGTCGTCAACCTCTCGAATCAGCGCTAGACAAAAGAGAGCCGGGGGCTCGCGAGCTTCTCGTGCCCCCAGCCAAGATTGGGGATAGCAGGCAATGTCAGGTGCGAGAGCAGGGGCTGGGCACCCCGACATCTACATACAGCCACCACATCCAGAATCCACTCATGGAGGGTGGAAGGCCAAAATTAATCCCCGAGGCGGCCGTCTCTGGCACGGCCCAGAAGCTCACGCACCCCAAGCACTACGATGGGTCGGTCAGGCGCAAAGAGAAGAAGTGGCGCAGGAGGGCAATGGAAGGGGCAATGCCCACCATGGCTTCGCAGACAAAGGCAACGATAGCATGAAGGGCAATGGATTGAGGGTCAAGATGCATCATGTGGATCTGATAGTGGGAAAGCACCGCATTGAAGAAGGCAGAGAAGGGAGGAACCAGTCCAGCCCACAGGGCGTCAGCGAAGAATCGAACATCCATGACGATCCTGTCGAAGGAGGCATGGTACACACGCCAAGTCGTCGTCCTTCCGCACTCGTTAAAGCTAGAGGCGAGGGTTGAGCGGACCTTGTCCGAGGCTTTCGGATCGAGTATCAGCGACCGGACGATGGCGGGCGCGATGGCCGGAGACAAGCTGGACAAGGGCGCGGGCTTCTTCCCTTTCTCCTTTTTTATCGGCGCCATGGCAACGGAAGGGAGCAGAGCTCAAGTCAGACTGGATGTGGAAGCAGAGGCACAAGGAAGAAAGGGGAACCGGAAGCACGCTGGCAGCAAGGAGGGAATAAAACTGTGTATAGCTTCGTGTCCGCCTAGCCAGGCGGATATTGGGGGAGCATGGGGAAGCGGAGACGCCCACGTCCAATCAACTGCCACACGATGACCAAGGCCGCAGGCTGTTGGGGCCCGCGGCGCTCCGCACTTTCCATTTTGTTTCACTGCTAAGCCAAGTCCGAGCGCGCCTGGGGCCTTGGGGCTACTGTCGGTGTTCTGGGAACGGGGGTCCCCAGACTTGCCTGCCTGCGGCCTACGGCGTGGCTCAAGCGGTGGCCCAGCATGGCCCGTCTTCACCAACCCAAGCTCAAGACCCTCGCGAGGGGCCAAGCCTCGCGGGGCGGACGACGCAAGGCTTCCTCAGGGGCGGCCTCACCAGGCAGGCTCGCGAGGAGGCGGAGAGATCAAGGCAAGGAGTACCTCACGAGGTACTCATGATGCAAGCCATGACGATTGAGACCAGGCGGGTGCCAAGCAGGCGCCAGCCGGCGCAGTGTCCTCATTCCTCTTTGGTGCAAAGGGGGCAAGCGCATGCACGGAGTACCGAGGCATCAAGCAAAGGTTACCATATCGGTGCAACGAGACCAAGACTAGCAGAGCGGCAGGACGGAGGTCACCGTGGATCCCAAGACGGCGTCATCGCCAGTGCCTTTGGCAGTAGAAGACCAACTTTAGTCAGGATAACTTGTACTAGTTGTCGCCCTTCAAAATGGCCGTTGTTGGCTCCCTTCCCGCTAAATATTTGGGAAGAGGTCCAGGGCCCCCTATAAATAGAGATAGCCACCAGAGTAGAGATCATCTCATCGAGAGCTGGTCGGATCCATCCCAAGTAGAACACCACACCAGCTCAAGAACATCCCTCGCGAGGCTGTTCTTACTTTGTACTGTTCATCTTCAGCCCTAGAGGCAATCCACCACACCACACACTACAGTAGGGTATTACACCATTACGGTGGCCCGAACTAGTATAAACCTTATGTTCCTTGTGTTGTTCATTGTGTAGTTTAGATTCGCGACGAGGCTTTGGGACGTGGATCTGTAGGGAGAAGATCTTCGTGTGCACCCCAGAGTTTGAATCTTAAGGGTTTTGCCGAAACCCGATATCCGACAGCTTTTGTGTACATGGTGACTCGAGGTGAGTCGAACTCGATGTCAGTTGGGATGAAAGCCTCGACACCATATACAAGGAAGAAAGTAGTGAAGCCAGTGGATTTGTTCGGGGTGGTACGCAAGCTCCAGAGGACGGCCGGCAGCTCCTTGAGCCAGCAGCTGGCTGAGCGCTCCAGAGGTACGACCAGTCAGGGCTTGATGTCGGACAAGATGAGGCCGTTTGCTTGCTTGACTTGGCAGTTTGATTGCGGGTGGGCAACAGACGCTAAGTCCAGTCGGATGCCCTGCGTCGCGTAGAAACGTGCCAATGCTCCTTTGGCGAAATTCGTGCCGTTGTCGGTGATGATGCTGTGTGGTATGCCATACCGGGTGGTGATGTCGGTGATGAATGTCACGGCAGTCAGCCCATTCAACTTCTTGATTGGCTTTGCTTCAATCCACTTGGTGAACTTGTCCACAGCGATGAGCAGGTGTGTCATGCCGCCGTGTGCCGTCTTGAATGGGCCCACCATATCCAGCCCCCAGACGGCAAAGGGCCAGGTGAGGGGGATGGTATTGAGTGTAGAAGCCGGCAGGTATTGCTTGGCGCTGAAAACTTGGCACCCTTTGCAGTGTTTGACCAACTCTTTGGCGTCATCCAAAGCACTCGGCCAGAAGAAACCATGGCGGAACGCTTTGGCGACGAGTGATCTTGAGGCGGCATGGTGGACGCACTCGCCTTGGTGGATATGCTTGAGGATTGCAATGCCCTTCTCTCGCTCGACGCAGCGCTGGAAGACTCCAGTGACACTGTGCCTAACAAGTTCTCTATTCACTATTGTGTATGCTCCGGCTCAGCGTTGAACTTGTCTTGCTGAGATCTCATCAGTCGGTAGCTCTCTGTTCACCAGAAAGTTGAGGATGGGTTGGGCCCATGATGGAGCTGCGACTTCTTCTATTGCCAAAACGGCTACCGCAACCAGGGCAGGTGGGCTGGGTGGTGAAGTGTTGGAGTCGGCCATCGCCTGCTATGTCTTCGTAATCCCCGGGCCGACTGCTGTAGTTCCCAGGCCGGGTTTTGAAGTCCCCAAGCCGGGTGCGACTATAGCAGTCCCCGATCTACCTGCCGAAGTCCCCGAGCCGCCTGTTGGGTTCCCCAAGTTAGATCCAACTACGTCGGGATCAGGCGGCACGAAGATGGAGTCTGATTCTGGAGACGGCTTGACAGACGGCTTGAGGAGGCGTTCGAGGGAGACACCAGTTGGTATAGCTTGCCGGATGTAGCCGATTCGTGCCAGGGCATCTACTTGTTCATTGTCGGCCCGTGGCACGTGGAGAAACTCGCACCCTTCAAAGTATCCGCTGAGCTGCTGAACAAGGAAGCGGTAGCTCGCCATGTTTGCGTCCTTGGCGTCCCAGTCACCAGACAATTGCTGGATAACCAAGTCCGAGTCCCCATAGCACAGGATCCGGCGGATGTCGAGTTCTTTGGCCAGCCGGAGCCCATGTATGAGTGCCTCATACTCGGCCACGTTGGTAGAGGCGGCAAAATGGATTTGCAATGTGTATCTGAGCTTGTCGCCCTTGGGAGAGGTGAGGACGATGCCGGCTCCCAAGCCGGTGCGCATCTTGGATCTGTCAAAGTGCATCCGCCAATGGGTGGAGTCGGGTGCCAGCGGCAGGTACTGGGTCTCGGCCCAGTCGACAAGGAAGTCGGCCAACACTTGGGACTTGATGGCGGTGCGCGGCTGGTAGAAGATGGTGTAAGGAGGCAACGCAATGGCCCACTTGGCCACCCGGCCGGATGCATCCCGGGTGCCTATGATCTCGGCGAGCGGGGCAGTGCAAACGAGCATTATGGGGTGCTCTTGAAAGTAGGGCTTGAGCTTCTTGGCGGCAAAGTACACGCCATATCACATCTGATAGTAGTGGGCATAATTCTGCTTTGGGGTTGACAATACTTCTCTCAAATAATACACTGGTCTCTGGACCAGCTAAGCTCGGCCGTCTTCTGGGCGCTGAACCACGATGACGGTGCTGACCACCCGGCTGGTTGCAGCAATGTAAAGGAGCATGGGCTCTTTTTCAGTCGGTTCCGCCAGGACAGGTGGCATCGTCAACATGTTCTTCAACTTGTGAAAAGCTTCATCCGCCTGGTCATTCCACTCGAAATGAGTGGATTTCTAGCCGACTGATGAAGCGGTTAAGGGAAGCCAGGTACTTGGTGAACTTTTGGACATCTCGAAGCCGGGTGGGAATCTCCATCCTCTCTATGGCCTTGATCTTCACTGGGTTGCACTCAATGCCGCATTCAGAGACCAGGAAGCCTAGGAGCTAGCCGGCTGGCACTCTAAACATGCATTTCTCAGGGTTGAGCTTGATCTAAAATCGGCGCAAGTTGTACAATTTTTCTTTGAGATCTTCCAGCAGGGTGCCGCGCTTCTCTGTCTTCACCACAATATCGTCTACATAGCCGTGGGCATTTCTGCCGAGTTGCTTGAGGAGGCATTTCTGCATGCAACGCTGAAAAGTGGCACCGACATTTCTCAAGACGAATGTCATAGGCAGGTAACAGAAAGCTCTGAATGGTGTGATGAAGGTGGTCTTCACGCGGTCAGCTGGATCCAACTTGATCTGATGGTAACCTGAGTTGGCATCCAAGAAACTCAACAGCTTGCATCTGGCTGTGGAGTCTATCACTTGATCAATGTGGGGCAAAGTGAACAGATCTTTGGGGCAGGCTTTGTTGAGGCTGGTATAATCATGCGCCACTTCTTGTTTTTCTTTAGTACAAGGACCGGGTTAGCAAGCCATTCTGGAAAGAACACTTCCATAATGAAGCCGGCTGCCAGAAGCCGGGCTATTTCTTCACCAACAATTCTTCTCTTCTCCTCCGACAGTCGGCGGAGGGGCTGCTTGACTGGTTTTGCATCTGCTCGGACATGTAGCTTGTGCTCGGTGAACTCCGCCAGGACACCCGGCATGTCCTTGGGGGACCATGCAAAGATATCCTGATTCTCACGGACGAAATCGACGAGCCCGCTTTCCTATTTGCTATCCAGGTTTGCACCTACAACAGCAAACCTCTTTGGGTGCTCTGGGTCCAGAGATATCTTCTTTGTTTCCTTGGCCGGTTGGAAGGAGCCCTGAGCTTCCGACTCCTTAGGGTTAGGTGACAGGTCCGGCTTCCTATCGGCCATGGCCACAACCCAGTCAAGGATCTTCTTCTCAGCAACAATCACAAGGGACTCGGCCAGCCGGCTGCTGGCTGTAGCACAGGCAGAGGATTTTTTGTAGTCTCCGACTATAGTGATTATGCCCTTGGAGGTCGGCATCTTCATCTTGATGTAAGCATAGTGGGGTACAACCATGAACTTGGCCAGGGCAGGTCGGCCAAGTAAAGCGTGATAAGGGCTCTCTAGATCCACCACTTCAAACCAGTCTGCTTCTCGGCGGTCCTTGTCTCCGAAGAGGACATCTATCTTGATCTTGCCGATTGGTGAGCAGGACAGGCCAGTTACAATGCCATGGAACACGGTCCTACTAGGCAAAAGTTGCTTCGTCTTGATGTTCAGCTTCTCCATGGTGTCTCGGTAAAGGATGTTGATGTTGCTCCCGCCATCAACCAGAACTCGGGAGAAACTAGCAGCTCGCCTTTCTATTGCGAAGGTGGCATACAACACCAACGCATAGGAGCCTGGAGACGGCATCACCTCTAGGTGATCAGCTCGACTCCAGCTGATAGGTTTCTCAGACCAATGCATAAATTATGGATCCTTGGAGGCAACTTCATTGACTTCTTGGTGCTGTCGGCGCCGGCTGCGCCTGTCCTCAGCTTGGCTCGTGAAAATGACATAGGTTGCATGCTCATCAGGGAACTCGTCCTGAATGGCGCCGACTGCTGGGCGAGCGGCCGGCTGCTGAGGAGCCGGAGGCGGCTGGCCAGCAGGCGGAGGGGGCAGTAGTCCTTTGCCCTTGGAGATCCGCGTGAGCCAATGACATTTCTGGGTTATGTGGTTAGGCGGCTTTGCGCCGCTGTGGAACTTGCAGGGGGCATCAAGGGTTTGCTCGTAAGAGAAAGCCGTCTGCCAAGCCGGCCTGCCACCCTTCGAACGCTTGGGCGCGGGCTGCCCTTCAGGCTGCTCGCCTTCGACCGTGGCCACCTATCGACTGGTGGAAGGCGGCATAGGAGCCTTACGCTTCTTGTCATTCTGGTGTGGGCGCTTATTGGAGTCGCCAGCCGGCGTCCTTGGAGCCAGAGGAAGCACCTTTCCATAGGCGTCCACTCGGAGCTCGGTCTTCACGGAGGAGTCAGCCATGGCGTACTTGTCTGCTATGATCAGCAGCTCGTCGAGCGTAGTCGGCTCGTTGCAGAGAAGCCGGTACTTGAGGAGGGTGCCCTCTCGGCACCCGGCAGTGAAGTACTCTATTGCTTGCACCTCATGCATGCCCTCGCAAGAGTTGCGGAGCTCGGCCCAGCGTGTGAGGTAGTCGCGAGTCGACTCGCTGGGGCCTTGGGACGCATAAGGAGAGCTGGCGAGGCTTGGGAGGCTGTTTGTATGTGCTGGTGAAGTTGCAAATGAAGACTTCCGTGAAGTCTAGCCAGTTGTTGACGCTGTAGGGCTTGAGGCTGTCCAGCTAGGTGTGTGCCATGCCTTGAAGCATGACGGGGACATACTTTACGGCAACGCGCCTGTTGCTGTTTGCTATGTTGACTGCAGTGGAGTAGTCGATCAACCAGTCTTTCGGCTTCACCGAGCCGTTGTATTTTGGCGTATCTCTTGGGAGCGAGAACCCTTTGGGGAAGGGCTCGTCACGAATGGAGGGGCCGAAGCAAGCCGGGGCCGACATCGTCTTCTTCTTCTAGCGCCAGGGATCGCGCCAGGCGGTCGATTTGATGGTGGGCATCATTCTCGCCGATTCCTTCGCGGCGGCCCAGTCGGCCGCTGAGCGTCGGGTGCATGACACGCGGCGGGGTGGGATATCTCTCCCCGTGAGGCGGAGGAGGAGGCGGGTTGCCTCGTGGATCCACGGCACGGGGGCAGCCTTCTGCGTCACGCTTGATGAAGAGGTGAGTCCGACTGCGGCTAGCAATCACCCCTTGTCTTTTGGCTCGCGGGTGCCGCCTGTAGTCGGCGTCCGGGAGGTTGCATCGTGCTCTCAGTGTGGGGGAGGACTTTCAGCGCAGGCATCGGCTTCATGCCGCTCTGTGGCCGCGTTGATTAGCTGCTGAATGAGTCTGGTCATGCAGTGAAGCTCGTCTACCTCCAGCCCGTCCAGCTCGTCTATGGCCGCCTGGACGGCGCGCTGGTTCACGAGTGGTGTGGCGTAGACTAGGCGGTCAGCGCCCATCATGCTGGCGATGGCGCGCCGTGCTTTTTGATGGCGCTGATCCGGTTGGGTCCGCCGGCAGGTGGCGTGCAAGAGGCGGCACAATCAACCTCACGCTGATAAGCTTCGGTGAGGCGCCTCATGTAGGCTATCTTCTTGCCGTTCTTGATGAGGGCAAGGCGGTGGGCCTCCAGCGTGTCAGCGTCGGCGTCGGCCGGGATGGGGGCGGACAAGTCATGCAGTGCCATCTGTAGGGTGTCGTGGACGTTCTCGCCGGAGCCGGCGCCGTGACTGATGACCAACACCTTTATGACGGTGCTGCCGCAGCTTTCGGCTCGAGGAAGAGGGTCGTCGATGACCCCACGTTGGTGGGGAAAGTGTCAATTGACGCCGTGTCGGAGTCGACCAGCATTGGGTCGGTGGAGCCGACCGACTCCAAGTCTACAGCAGGCTCGTTGGCGATGTGGAGCTGGTCGAGGAGGCTGACGAGGCGACTCTCGAGGCCATCTGTGCCCGTGTCTGACACGGGCTCGTCGGAGAGGCGGACCTCGACAAGAAGATCGGCGAGGCAGCTCGCTGCACAGGCGTCATCGATGCCATGCAGCACATCGGGGCAAGCGCCATCAGGCGTGCCGGGCTGGCTACGCTCGCTAGGGAGGAAGAGGGTTCCCGTCCAGAGCAGGTCTCCGGACGACGATGCACCTGGCCCCATGGTGTGCGCCAAATGACGAGTGGTAGGTGCGACATATGCCAACGGGTGGCTTATCATTGTGGGAGCCAATAAGACATTGCCGGTGCCTGGAAACGGGATAAGGCAAAGATATGCACGCCGGCGAATCTTACCCATGTTTGGGGCTCTCCGTGGAGATAACACCCCTAGTCCTACTCTGCGGGGTCTCCGCATGATCACTAGATCAAGACAAGTAGCTACAAGAGGTTCCTTGAGCTGTTTGGCAAGAGGAAGAAGAAGGACAAGGCTAGCTCTCCTCTTCTCTTTGTGTGGTGTCTAAAACTCTAAGAGATCAACCCTTTGCATGGGTGCCCTGGGGGGTTTATATAGGCCTACCCCCCAGGGGTACAATGGTAATCTGGCTGAATGTGGGTCCAGGCCGTCAGTTTCTGTAATCGCCGGTTTCTCCGTCGACCGCTGGGGCCAGCCGACTGGTGGGTCCCGCCGGCTGCCAGCCTCTTTGCCGACAGGATGGGCCCACTGTCCGGGGGTCTTGTCGGCTGCTGGTTAATGTAGCCTTACTCTTGGTGATGATGGCTTTGTTGGGGTAAGCATGGCTACAGTGCTGCCGCCTGGCGGGCTTTCACTGTAGCCTTACCCCGTCTTATCTGCTTAATGGTGCACAAACTTCCAGGGTGGGGGTGTGCCGACTGTTAGGAGCCGGCTTCCCCCCAGGCCGACTGGTGAAGCTTGGTTGCCTTCTGGTATCTCTCTGGCCGGGGGGGCCCACCGCCAGCGGGCTGAACTGACGGCCTGTCGTGGGTGATTTCATGGTCAACATGGCAACAATGTCGCGCCGGACGAGGAGTGGCCGCCCCGTACGGCGCTGTGGCCATGCTTGCTCCGGGATTCGGGGGTGGCAGGCTTCACTCTAGCCACGCTCCGTCTTATCGCCATTATGTGGATGCAAACTTTTAGGATGTGTGCCGGGCCGCCTGCTAGGAGCCGGCCTTCTAATGGCCGGCCGCTAGGAGTCGGCCCTTGTTGAGAGGGCTTGCAGAGCCTTGCCGTCTTCTGGCAGCCGGCCGGTGGGACAGCCGGTCTGGAGAAGGCGGCCTCGCGTCTTGGGTGTTTGAGGGCGCAGTCGGCCCGGTAATTTTTGTAGAACCAGGGGGAGCTGGTTAAGCTACCCATGGTTATTTACTCCGATACAAGCCTATGATGAAATTACTCATACATGGTGGTGAACATCATGAAATTGGCGATGGAGGATGGTTGATGATGACGATGGCGATGAATCCCCC
This sequence comes from Triticum aestivum, assembly GCF_018294505.1. Lineage (NCBI taxonomy): Eukaryota > Viridiplantae > Streptophyta > Magnoliopsida > Poales > Poaceae > Triticum > Triticum aestivum. Next base: position 132,340,243 of record NC_057804.1, on the reverse strand, counting down.
TCTACGGAGCCCCGAACGCACTCTAGATCAGCCCTCCCGAGAGAGATTAGGTCTAGCCGGTGGCTTCGTATCGTAAAACGCGATGAAACTTTTTCTCTGATTTTTTCTCCGCGAAAGCAAATATATGGAGAGTTGAGGTTGGTGGACATCTAGGGGGCAGGAAGATAAAACTGGCCGCCTAGGCCAAGGGAGCAGCAGGCGAGTCTAGCAGGTCGGTGGAGACGGCATCGGCGGCTAGTGGAGTGGCCGGCTGGCGAGTCTCAGCTTGGTCGTCCCCAGCAGCAGTCGGCGTGTTCGCACGCGGCTCATTGTTGGAGGCACGGTGAGGTTGAGGCTGGCCGTCTGCTCCACCGTATGGTGTGGTGTCTTCGCCATCCTCGTCCTCCTCGTCCTCACCCTCATCGCTGGAGTCAATCTTCTCCGCCAGGTCCTCGCTACGCACCAGGTTCAGCCTGAACTACCGGCACCTCAACATCGTCCTTGTTCAGCTCGGGGACGAAGATGCTGGTGTCGGTGTAGTCAGCGATCGTCGCGGCACGATGAATGATAGAGGGCCTCACCGCCACCAACTCCTCGTTGGCCTCCTGCCGGAACGTGGCCAACTATGCTAGATCCAGCCCAGGGTACCACGCCTTGACAAACTCCAACACCCTCATGGGGCCTGCCCGGGCCGAGGAGGCCTTCCACGCCTTGATGCGGCCAACTGCCACATCCAGCCAGTCGGCAATCCGACTGGGGGTGCACGAAGCCTGGGCTTCGGGCCAAAGGGCGGAGATCACCTGAATTCTGACATGCTGCAGCCGGCGGAGCATCTGGTGAGCCAGTTGGAGATGGGCCTGGATGGCGAGGAGCTTCTCGTCGACCGTCCAGCGTTTGTTCCGCGCGATCTCGGCGTGAACCTGCCTCCGCTTTTCACGGTCGGCTTCGATGGCTTGTCTGGCGGCGACGGCGTAGCCAGGGAAGTACTCTGCATAGAATAAAAGAAAAGGGGGGAACATGAAGTAGGAAGACAGATAGCACAAACGGTCGGAAGGCGAAAGAAAGAGGAGGAAAGCAACTCACCGTCGACCATGTCCTCAATCCGGCCATAGCTGTTGTTCAGCGCCCTCTCCGCGTCGGCCCAGTTCGTCGCCTGGGTCTCATACTCGGCCTGGAGGGCGGCCTTGCTATCCTTCACGGCCTGGAGGGCCGCCTTGTGAAGCTCCTCCTGGTCAGCCAGCTTCTTGACCAGGCGGTCGCGTTCCTGGGACACCGTGCTGCACTCCGCTTCCTTGGCGCGCAGCGCGGTTTTGGCCTCGCCCAATTGCTGCTGCAAGGCGGCGTTGGCCTCTGCAAAGATAGCAAAGAAGAATGATCAGTAAGCAACAAAGAAAACGAGAAGTCACCAGAAGAGACTGGCCCGACTGCTCGGCAATCGGCCCGAATCTCGGGGACTACACCCAGTGGGTGCGCTGACGCGCCCTCGCGAGAGAAAGAAGGCGGAATACTTACTCCGGCTTTTGGACAAGTCAGCAGTCCATTGGGCCAGCTCCCGAGTTGAAGGCGGCTGCGCGGAGATTATGATATTCCTGCTGTATGGACAATAGCCAAGAGAAAACAAGTCAGCACCAGAGCCTACCTGAAATTTCCAGGCCGCCTGCTCAGCAACTAGCCCGGAACTCGGGAACTACACCTAGTGGATGCGTTGACCCGCCCCCACGGAGGAATACAAGAACAAGAATAAGGAGCAAGAAACATACCCGGATGGCCTTCTGGTACGCTAGGAACTCCTGGTTATAGTTGTGGAGGGCGGCGGCCTAAGACTGGAGCCGGGCCCGGACGTCCTGTGATGCCACGTTTAGCGCTGCCATCCCGCCTCTAGGTGTCCACTCCGGCGAGCTGATGCTGGCCGCCTCCAATTCCAGGGTCAACGAACTTGTGCCCCTGGCCTCCTGCGGATGTGGCGCCGAAGCCACCTTCCCGGCGCGCTAGCATGCCAGAGATCGGACCGCAGGGTCCACTCCTTCCACTGGTCCCCTGCCAGCCAGTGGCACTGGTGGTGCGTTGGGCTGGCCGCCTTGGTCCTCCGTGGTCGGCGCTGGCGGAGGTGCTTCCGTCCCTGGGGCAATGTCGTCGCCCCCTCCCTCTCCATGACCGACTGGTCACCGCCGGCTCCTTCAGGCGGCACCGCCGAGCCTTTGGGTGCGGGTGGCACGGCGCGAAGGGGGATGACGAGTTGTGGGGGTTAGCCGCGTGTGGCCTCTCCCGCCGGCGGCTCGGCCGCGGTGTCCGCATGGGCCTTGGCAATGGCGTAGGCCTGTGCCTTCGCGGTCTGGTCCACCTCCTCCTGTGCCGCCTTGGCTGCCGCCGCCTTCTGCCCCTCCGCCTCCTGCTCCTCATGTGCCTCCTGCGTGTTCCTCTCCGTCGCCGCCAGGAGCTCGGCGCGCGGGTCCACGTGGCGGGTGTTAGCGGAGCCCTCCACCGTCCCTACCACGGAGGCGGCGGCCGACTGCTCAAGAGAGAGCGGGGCCCTAATCAAGGAAACAGGGGAAAGTTCAGAGGGGTGTTTGTAAGAAAACAAAATGAAAGTTGTCATAAGGAATCAACACTAACGCAGACACCGTTGGGGGCACCTTCAAGACCTTCCGAAAGTGGTTTGCTTTCTCGGCCGCCTCCTCCCACTTGGTCACTGCTACTGAGCCCCTGGGCTTCTTCGGCCGGCTGCCGTACATCGACGGTGCAGCCCGCCGTTTATGCGCGGCACCTCGAGCAGCCGGCGCGGCTGACGAGCTCGTGCCCGCTTGGTCGGAGGCCGGCTGGCGGCGCGGGGTGGCCTCTTCGTCATCATCATCCGGCCAGTCCCCAAGGCTGCCTCCAGCTCCGGAGCCACCTACTTCACCGCCCCCACCTGTGGTGTCGTCTTCCAAGGCGGCCGCCCCCAAGTCAGGGTCGTCTGCATCACTCACCACTCGGTCGGGGAGGTATTCGTGGTTTTGCGCCATGACGCCGGCTGTCGACTGCAGGATGGAGTTCTGCTTCATGGCCGACTGGTCAGACGGCAGATAAAAGCCCGACAACTAGCAAGGAAAGAAATGAAGACTTACCGCAGGCAGAGGATGCGCGCGAATACGGCTCTTTGCCAAACCGCCACTCCTCCTCCGGGAGCTTGCAGTTCGAGATGTAGTTCACCAAGTGAGTCATCTCCGCGTGTGGCATCTCCTTGGTGCACATCCGTCTTGGGTCCCGATGCCCACTCATCCGGCATATCATGTGAGGCCGACCTTGAATGGGGAGCACCCGGCGCGCCACGAAGGCGGTCAGCAAGTCCGGCCCCGTGAGGCCTTCCATCCTCATCATCACCTTGAGCCGCTCGTTGGCTGCGGCGGAGACGGCTGACAGTGTCTTTAGCTGGTACGACCAGTTGGCGCACGATCCAGTCGGCGGGTCGGCTGCATAGGCCGGTAGGCTGACGAAGTCGGCCTCCGGGTGGACGTTCTTCACGTAGAAGTACGACTGTTGCCACATCTTGACCGACCGTATCAATGTGATGGATGGGAAGGGGTTGTCGGCAGCCGGCCTCCGCACCGCGACGAAGGCGCCGCAAAATGTCACTACCCCCTTGGTGACTGTGCCAAGCTTCGTGTAGAAGAACTCGCCCCAGATCTCGAGGGTGGGGAGGATGCCGAGGAAGCCGTCGCAGAGGGTGACGAAGGCGGACATGAACACCACTGTGTTTGGCGTGAGGTGGTGCGACTGCAAGCCATATAACTAGAGGAAGGAACGCAAGAAGCCACTTGCCAGCAGGCCGAAGCTGCGCAGGCAGTGCAACCGGAAGATGAGCGCTCACCTTCCTCCGGCGCCGGCGAGATTTCCCTTTCGGGCACCAGGTGAACCCTCACGTAATCCGGCCGGGCAACCGCCGCGTCAGGCGGAGGAAGTCGATGTGGTCCTCATGGACATTGGAGCCATCCCACGGTCCAGAGCGCGCCATGAGCGCAAGAAGCTTGACAGAGGGGCGGTGCGACAGCGAGTGCGTGGACCTGCAGCGGGGTGGCAGCAGCAGCAGAGGGAGAAAGGAGGAAGAAGGGAATGGCAAGGAAGGAGGAGGGCGCGCTTGCGTCTCCCACTCCCCTCCTCCCCCTACTTATAGCCCCAGGCTGCGAAGCCGAGGGGGCGGGGCATGGGGGACGTGGGATTAACTGCGCCCACCCCCCACAATCGCGCGTTTATCGCGTCATAAACGGCATGCATTAACGGCGCGCGAAACGCCAACCGTCTGCCTCAGCCACAGCGGATCCGCGCATGTGCCGATGCATGGTAGTGGTGGGCCCCAGGCTGCAGCGACGTCTCGTCGCGCGCATCGGTTGGCAGGATGGTCTAGCGGGCACGCGCCGCATGGCACACGGGCAACGGGCGGCCAACCCGGCGCCCGGCACGCGCGCCATCTGGCTCCCGCCTTCATGTTTCGAAATCACCACACGGCATACTCAGTCGTGGCCGACTCCTAGCTATCGGTTCTACAGGTAGGAAGCCGCTGAGGCCTCTCTCCTTTTTCAGCCACGTAGCTCCACCAACTTTGGGGACTACTATTGGAGTAAATGACCACGGGTAGCCTTATCTGCCCCCCTGGCGTTTCAAGACATCGGGACGGCTGCGCCCCTCAAGCATCCAAGATGAAGGGGCGCCTTCTCGTGGCCGGCTGGTCCAAGCCGCCTGCTGCGGGAAGGCGGCAAGGCTCAGTGAGCGGTCCCAAAATGGGCCGACTCCTAGCAGGCGGCCACCAGAGTGGCCGACTCCTAGCAGGCGGCCTGTCGGTGTCAAAACCGGCGGATCTCGGGTAGGGGGTCCCGAACTGTGTGTCTAAGGCTAATGGTAACAGGAGGCTGGGGACACGATGTTTACCCAGGTTCCGGCCCTCTCGATGGAGGTAATACTCTACTTCCTGCTTGATTGATCTAGATGATATGAGTATTACAAGGGTTGATATACCACGAGATCGTAGAGGCTAAACCCTAGAAGCTAGCCTATGATTATGATTGTTGTTGTCCTACGGACTAAACCCTCCGGTTTATATAGACACCGAAGGGGGCTAGGATTACACAGAGTCGGTTACAGAGAAGGAGATCTAACATCCAAATCGCCAAGCTTGCCTTCCACGCAAAGTAGAGTCCCATACATACATGGGATGAAGTCTTCAATCTTGTATCTTCATAGTCCAACAATCCAGGCAAAGTATATAGTCCGGCTGTCCGGATACCCCCTAATCCAGGAATCCCTCAGTAGCCCCTGAACCAGGCTTCAATGACGATGAGTCCGGCGTGCAGATTGTCTTCGGCATTGCAAGGCGGGTTCCATCTCCGAATACTCCAAAATAAATTTCAAACACTCGAATCGTGTCCGGCTCTGCAAAACAAAATTCACATACCACCGTAGAGAGAACAATATCCCACGAATCTAATTTGCTGACAACTTTACATGGCGTGACATCACACCATGACTCGGTCATTATTCGAACCGTTTTCTTTTCAACCAGTCACCGCACATATTGCGAGGCGGTTTCCTTGGCACGTCTTGTCAAAGCAGAGATCGTGTCCCCTTATCACGGGATTCTCATCAATACGGGTATGGGTAACCCAATCGTGCCATCAATCGTGGCGCTTTGATAAATAAGCGATTTTAATAGGCAAGTGGGGAGGCGCACAGTTTCTACCACCTTTATAAAGAGATAAGGATCCCCCATCTTCACCCACGCCTTCTTCCACCTTTACTCATCCATTCTCGCACCCTCGAGCCGCAGTGCCCAAGTTCTCACCTTCTCCGTAAGACCATTCGCAACATGTCCGGAGTGGGTGGCAAGTGGATGGCCTCCTCCATTACGTAAGAGAACATTACCAAGCTTCGGGAGGCCGGATACCTGGCCGCGAACATCGTGCACAGGCTTCCGTCGAAGGGGCAGATCACCCCCACTCAGAAATCTCAGGAGAGAGTAGTGTTCCTCTCTCATTTCGTCCGTGGACTGGGATTTCCACTTCACCCATTTGTCCGCGGGCTCATGTTTTACTATGGGCTAGATTTTCATGATCTAGCCCCAAATTTCGTCCTCAACATCTCGGCGTTTATCGTCGTGTGTGAGGCCTTCCTCCGCATCAAGCCCCACTACAGCCTATGGCTACAAATCTTCAATGTGAAACCGAAGAGAGTGAGTGGCTAGCAAGCGGAGTGCGGAGGCGCCATGGTGGGCAAGATGCCCAATGTTACCTGGCTTGAAGGCTCCTTTTGAAGGAAATATGCCCTAGAGGCAATAATAAAGTTATTATTTATTTCCTCATATCATGATAAATGTTTATTATTCATGCCAGAATTGTATTTACTGGAAACATAATACATGTGTGAATACGTAGACAAAGATAGTGTCACTAGTATGCCTCTACTTGACTAGCTCGCTTATAAAAGATGGTTATGTTTCCTAGCCATGGACAAAAGAGTTGTCATTTGATTAACGGGATCACATCATTGGGAGAATGATGTGATTGACTTGACCCATTCTGTTAGCCTAGCACTTGATCGTTTAGTATGTTGCTATTGCTTTCTTCATGACTTATACAAAGTTCCTACAACTATGAGATTGTGCAACTCCCCTTTACCGGTGGAACACTTTGTGTGCTACCAAACGTCACAACATAACTGGGTGATTATAAAGGTGCTCTACAGGTGTCTCCAAAGGTACATGTTGAGTTGGCATGATTCGAGATTAGGTTTTGTCACTCCAATTGTCGGAGAGGTATCTCTGGGCCCTCTCGGTAATACACATCACTTAAGCCTTGAAAGCATTGTAACTAATGAGTTAGTTACGAAATGATGTATTATGGAACGAGTAAAGAGACTTGCCAGTAACGAGATTGAACTAGGTATTGGATACCGACGATCGAATCTCGAGCAAGTAACATACCGATGACAAAGGAAACAACGTATGTTGTTATGCGGTTTGACCGATAAAGATATTTGTAGAATATGTAGGAGCCAATATGAACATCCAGGTTCCACTATTGGTTATTGATCGAGAATAGTTCTAGGTCATGTCTACATAGTTCTCGAACCCGTAGGGTCCGCACGCTTAATATTACGATGACAGTTTTATTATGAGTTTATAAGTTTTGATGTACCGAAGTTTGTTCGGAGTCCCGGATGTGATCACGGACATGACGAGGAGTCTCTAAATGGTCGAGACATAAAGATTGATATATTGGACGGCTATATTCGGACACCGGAAGTGTTCCGGGCGTTTTCGGAGAAAACCGGAGTGCCGGAGGGTTACCGGAACCCCCCCGGGAGAGTAATGGGCCTTATGGGCCTTAGTGGAGAGAGAGAGGGGCAGCCAGCATGGGCCGCGCGCCCCCTCCCCCTCTGGTCCGAATTGGACTAGGAAGGGGGGGCGGCGCCCCCCTCTTTCCTTCTCCCTCTCCCCCTTCCTTTCCCCCTCCTAGTAGGAGTAGGAAAGAGGGAGTCCTACTCCTACTAGGAGGAGGACTCCTCCTCCTTGGCGCGCCCTCTTGGGCCGGCCGGCCTCCCCCCTTGCTTCTTTTTATATGGGGGCAGGGGGCACCCTAGGACACACAAGTTGATCTACGGATCGTTCCTTAGCTGTGTGCGGTGCCCCCTCCACCATATTCCACCTCGGTCATATTGTCGCGGATTTTAGGCGAAGCCCTGCACCGATAGAACATCATCATCATCACCACGCCGTCGTGCTGACGGAACTCAACCCCGATGCTTTGCTGGATCGGAGCCCGGGGAACGTCATCGAGCTGAACGTGTGCTGAACACAGAGGTGCCGTATGTTCGGTGCTTGGATCGGTCGGATCGTGAAGACGTACGACTACATCAGTCACGTTGTCATAACGCTTCCGCTTAACGGTCTACGAGGGTACGTGGACAACACTCTCCCCTCTCATTGCTATGTCATCACCATGATCTTGCGTGTGCGTAGGAATTTTTTTGAAATTACTACATTCCCCAACACCTTTGTGGAGACCGTGAAGGCGTGGCAATCAGGGTGGTTCTATATCACCGAGCCGCGTGACGCCAACTGGGCGGCGGCCCCCGAATTCCGATCCGGCATCCCCATGCGACTCACCTCCTGGGAAAAGAAGGGCCTGGCCTGGGGCGTACCTGCAGAGCTGACCGAACTCCAGAACTGCATCAAAATTAGGATAGACAATAAGATCAAGCTTGTCAACGTGGTCCAGGTCATGCTCTTCCGCCGGATCCTCCCGTGTCAAAGACGGGCGTTCAATATGTGGGAGTTCGATCTGGCCGAACACCAGACACTGCGAGAGATCTTCGACATGACGCATAAAGACGTTTGGAAGGTGCTATTCAAGGCCGCCGAAATACCTCCTCCCACTCCTGAGGACTGCGGACTCAGCGCAAAGCGCCCTGCCAATCCGGTAAGCTCTCTAAATATCACAAAACGTGCCTTTCCCAGTATATTTGTGCGAGGATTTTAAGCCACCATGCTGACAAAACAGGAATATGTGGCAACAGCGGAGCGGATCGACTGTCCGGCTCCGCTGCCCAAAGATACAACCACCGCACTCCTGACGGAGATGCTGGTTCCGGCGCCTTACAAGGTGCCAGAGAAGAAGGCCGAAAAGAAGGCTACGGGGACCAGGAAAGGTCTCCGGCGCAAGGCCACATCGGACGCCTCGTCCGAAGACGAGGGGGAGGGAGAGGAAATGCCTCCCCCGACGAGGGAGGAGAAGAGAAGGAAGACCGCCCCATCTGGGGAGGCCAAAGGGTCCAAGAAGGCGGCCACGGGGACCAGAAAAGGTCTCCGGTGCAGGGCCGTAATAGACTCGTCGTCCGAGGACGCCAAGGCATATTCCTCCCACGGAGGCGGAGAAGAGAAGAAGAGAAAAGTCGCCACGCAGGGGGGGGCTAGGATGCCGAAGAAGGGAAAGACATCCCTTCCGGACAACTCCACCACGGCCGCCTACAGCGAGGAGGAGTGATTGCCCAGGGGCAAGCCCCTAGCGAAATCGTAAGCATCCGTACTCCATAGTACATTTAATGCATTTTAGCTTTATTGTTTGTTATAACGCCGAACACGCATATGCAGTCCGGCCGGGTCCCACCTCGAGGTATCCTCTTCGGATGGGTCCTTGAGTGAATCGAAGATGAATAGCGATTTACTCCCGATGGCCACCTCCCCATGGCCTGCGGATGACATCGAGGTGTTATCCCAAAGGATACCGGAATAGGGGCGACGGTTCTAGAGACGCCGCAAGGGGAAATCCCAGACGCCGGGCACATGGGGGGTAACATCCCCGTGGATTATGCTGACGGGAGCCGCAGCAAGTCTGTCTCCCAGCCGGATACTGCGTCGGAACCCCCAAAGGTTCCATATTCAAGTAGGTAGCTCCTCGCTAAGGAGGGCGAGCCGGCCATGCGATGACCTCCGTCCAGCCAGAGGCATCGGATAATTTGTTGGAAGTGCTTTGTGGCGCTTCCATTAACGAAGAGCACCATACTCTTATGAGTACGGTGATTGAGAAGGTTCGGTCCGCCAAAAGCGGATTGATCGAAGCCTGCACCAGCCTCGTAACAGGCTTTGAGGTAAGTAATCAAAAGTGTAAGAAAATATCACCCGACAAACAGTAGCCCCTGATACTCTATTTGGTGTTCGGAAAGAAAAGCCAAACGGAGGGTCAACTTTTATCCGCAGGAGTCTAACAATAAATGTCTAAATGAATAAGGAGGCATTGCTGCTGGCCACTGCCGCCCGTACTGTGGAGGTCGCCGGACTCAAGCGGGACCTGAAGCAGGTCGAAGAAGAGCTCAGCCTCACGTAGAGGCAGCTCGAAGAGAACAAAGGTAAGTGATACCCCGTCCGTGTGTCATATAAGGGAAGAAAAATTGGTGGTGCTAACAAAAGCATCATGATTTTTAATAGGGGCCACGACCAAAGTGGCAGCCTTGAAGAAAGTGCTATCCGAGGCCGAAGACAATGCGGCTAAGGAGCGCACCAAGCGTGAAAAACAGGATGCTCGGGTAGGTGAGGTATAGCAAGAGCTCCAGGACTCCGGCAAGAAATTCGAGTCCTTGGAGCATGACTTCAAGACGCAAGCGTCAGAGCTTGCGAAGGCCCTCCAGAGCGCGAAAGACGCCAAGGCCGAAGCCCAAAAGGCCCTCCAGGAGATCCCCGCGGCCAAAAAGATAGCCACGGGTAAGCCATTCGTTATGCAAAGCAAGCATGTGGAGGAGACATTTCTTTTACTTACCCGAATTCGGAGCTCTCCAGGGGCATTCGCAGATCTTCCACGCAGCATATCAGATGCCACGGAGTTCTACTGTGCCGAAGAGGGGAGCTTTACGGAAAAGTTGTTCTGGTCCTAGCATGCTGGGGCCGAACACCCAATGCCCTTGAGTGACCAACTAAAGCAATTGGTCGAACTCCACAAGGTGGCCGAACTGGCCATGAAGGACTTCATAGTCCGGCTGTGGCCTAGCGAGCCCCTGCCCGACAGCTACTTCCACCTTATAAAGTGGATGGTAAATGCATGTCTGCGGCTGGAAGTTATTAAACACTCCGTGTGTATTGAGGGTACCCGCTGTGCCTTTACCCGCGCGAAAATGCATAGGGCCAAATTGGATGCAGAGAAGCTGGTGAAGGATGGACCGCCAGAGGGCAAGGCGCATCGTTACCCCGAGAAGTATTATGGCGGTGTTATGAAAGGTGCCCGCCTTGTGGCCGATGAATGTACGAAGGATATGATTTTTGAGTGAATGTACTCATGTCGCCTTGTAATATGAAAACTAGTTCGTGTGCGCTATATAACTCTTTTTGATTTAAAATATTACCTTGTGTGCGGCCATTTATAAAATTCTGAAAGTTGGCCAGTCGTCGGCTTTCGCCCCCGTGTAACTAGTACTAGGGTGTTTGTGGAAAACCCAAACACTCTTTATCCAATTTTTTGGTCCTTTAAGGAGGTGTTTAGCGCAGCGAACAAGGCAATCAGACTATTCGGCTTTATCACTCTCCCTTAGCCATAGAAGTCTATAATTTTAAATTTCGGCGAAGCCCCTAGTATTCGCAAGGCCAAACTTTGGCGCTATACACGCCTAAATCAGACAAGGCCGATTCCTCGCCTGAAGCGGAAAAAATCTTTAAGGATTTAAGACCTCTCGAATAGCGACCAGCTCTCGCCGCATCATGACAGTCAGTTTTTGGCTTTCTCTACTGAGGTGCTCATCCGGAAGAACCGGGATGCAATCGCAGTAGTTCTCCCTGTGCTATCTTAGCCGATATAACAGAACGTAAGATACCAAAACAAGGGAGCCGGGCAAACCCAACTATTGACCCAAGACATGATTCGGAGCTGATGCATATAATGCTATAAGTTCGGGGTGCCGCACTATTGAAAGTGTTCGGACTTTTCTTGCCGTGTTATGGGGCACAGTAAAGACCCTGGCAAACTGAACGTACCGAAGTGGACGGGTGCAATATTAAATAAACAATCAAGGGAAAGTATGAAGAAAGTAATAATAAGCTGATGCTATATATTGTTTCCCGTTGTTATTTAAATAATACGTCAAAGCTTATGTGTACAAGTAATGCGATAAGCAAAAATAGGACTATTTGACATGCCCTATCCAAGGGTAGGCTGCGTGTGGGTATGTAAAACAGGTATAACGATCGTTAACAAAGACCACCTGGGTATTCCCTTGTATGCAAAGCCTCTTGCCTCCTTGATTTTCCTTCCCCTGATTAGTCGATGATCAGGTTCTCCGAAGGGGCTGCCTGAAAGTAAGGTCCTGAAAAGAAATAAGATGATGAGGGTATGCGGGTCTCGTCATGGTTGAGCCGCACTGTGGACTGCATCGTCGTTGTGCCTCCGCCTATGCCCATGGTATTTTGAGTGCGTAATTGTGTATGCGTGGCACAGATGCCGCCTGGATGGGACTAGGACGGAGGCCGAATTGCTAGTCGAGCTCTAGTCGCGCCGGACGATCCTGTTGCAGAGTACTTCGGACTTGTTTAACGGTGTCTGGGGTTTTTATCGCCGAGTTGACGGTCCGCCGAAGAAGGCTGCTTTGTACTTCTGCTGCGACGGCTGCAGTGTGCTCCTCCGTAGGAGAGAGCGGTCTGTGTTTCCATTGACTATTATAACCCCGCGAGGTCCTGGCATCTTGAGGTTGAGGTATGCATAGTGTGGTACCACATTGAATCGATCAAATGCGGTTCGTCCAAGTAGTGCATGATAGCCACTACGGAAAGGGACGATATCAAAGATGAGCTCCTCGCTCCGGAAGTTATCTGGAGATCCGAAGACCACTTCCAGTGTTATTGAGCCCGTACAACATGCCTCTACGCCTGGGATTACACCTTTAAAGGTGGTTTTGGTGGGTTTGATCCTTGAAGGATCGATGCCCATTTTGCGCACTGTGTCCTGATAGAGCAGGTTCAGGCTGCTGCCACCGTCCATGAGGACTCTCGTGAGGTGGAATCCGTCAATGATTGGGTCGAGGACCAATGTGGCTGAACCGCCATGACGGATACTGGTAGGATGATCTCTGCGGTCAAAAGTGATTGGACAGGATGACCATGGGTTGAACTTTGGGGCGACTGGCTCCATCGCGTAGACGTCCCATAGTGCACGCTTTCGTTCCCGCTTGGGAATGTGGGTGGCATAGATCATATTTACCGTTTTCACTTGGGGAGGAAATTTCTTCTGTCCCCCTGTGTTTGGCTGTCGGGGCTCCTCGTCGTCCTCACTATGCAACCCCTTGTCCTTGTTTTCGGCATTTACCTTGCTGGCCTATTTAAAGACCCAGCAGTCTCTGTTAGTGTGGTTGGCTGGTTTATCAGGGGTGCCGTGAATTTGACATGAGCGGTCGAGTATGCGGTCCAGACTGGACGATCCCGGATTATTTCTTTTGAATGGCTTTTTCCGCCGACCGGACTTGGAGCCGCTGAATCCGGCATTGACTACCATGTCTTCGGTGTTGTCGCCATTGTTCCGACGCTTATGCCTATTGCGCCGTGGCTTGCCGTTGCTGTTGCGAATATCTGAAGTGCCGGAGTTTCTTGGCGTGGTGCTACTGCGAGCTAGCCAACTGTCCTCGCCCGTGCAAAAGCAGGTCATGAGTGTCGTGAGGGCTGCCATGGACTTTGGCTTTTCTTGGCCGAGGTGTCGGGCGAGCCAGTCATCGCGGATGTTGTGCTTAAAGGCCGCTAGGGCTTCGGCATCCGGACAGTCGACGATTTGGTTCTTTTTAGTTAGGAACCGAGTCCAGAATTTCCTGGCTGACTCTCCGGGCTGTTGGGTTATGTGACTTAAGTCATCAGCATCCGGTGGTCGCACGTAAGTGCCCTGGAAGTTGTCGAGGAATGCGTCCTCCAGGTTTTCCCAACTGCCAAAGGAGTTCGCCGGCAGCCTATTTAGCCAATGTCGGGCCGGTCCTTTGAGCTTAAGGGGAAGATATTTGGTGGCATGTAGATCATCGCCGCGGGCCATGTGAATGTGGAGAAGGAAATCTTCAATCCATACCGAAGGGTCTGTTGTGCCATCGTATGATTCAATGTTTATAGGTTTAAACCCTTCTGGGAATTCATGATCCATTACTTCATCAGTGGAGCAGAGGGTGTGTGCGGCGCCTCTATGCCGGGCTATATCACGACGCAGTTCGAATAAGTCTAGTCTACTGTGTTCGGCCCGGCCGGACTTGTTGTTAGTATATCTGGCATGACGGTCATCGTCACGTGTTGTGGCGCGCCCCCGCGATCCGTAGATCGATCATGGCTATCAGGCTTTGTTTTCCAGTATGTCTCGCAGGTCCTGCGTATTGCCCCGGGCCGTAGTGTATTGGCGTTGGGGTGCGGGCTGGTGTTCGGGTTGATACTCCGCTTTGTCTCGGCCATGAGGTGGCCGGTCAACCTCGTCCTGTGCTGGTAGTGTAGGCTCTAGGGCCTCCTCCTCGAGTTGAGGTAGCAACTTGTGCTTTGGGTAACCTTTGGTTGGGCGCTCGAGTCCGTATTCCTCGGCTGCCAGGACCTCAGTCCATCTGTGTGTGAGCAGATCTTGATCAGCTTGGAGCTGCTGCTGCTTTTTCTTTAGGCTTCTTGCAGTGGCTATAAGCCGGCGCTTGAAGCGCTCCTGCTCGACGGGATCCTCAGGCACGACAAATTAATCATCGCCGAGGCTCACCTCGTCTTCGGAGAGAGGCATATAGTTGTCATTCTCCAAGTCTCCGTCCGTCGCCTGTTCATCTGGGCTAGCTTGCCCGTCCTCCTGTTCGGCCTGCTCGAAGTTAGGCTGATCGGGTTTGTATTCGTCTTCAGCACCATCCGGATTACTGTTGTCTCCTGTGCCGGTATTGCTATGGCGGGGCTTAGAGCGGCGCCGATGATGCCCATGCTTTGATTGCTTCCCTGAGGGGTTATCCTCTGCTGCCTCATCACCATTGTTTTCTTTGGGGGTGTCCACCATATATATATATCATATGAAGAGATGGCTGTCCAGCGCCCTGTGGGCAGTGGTTCCTGTTCTTCTCCTGCATCGTCGTCCATACCGTCCATGTCTTCGGAGTCAAAGTCGAGCACGTCGGTTAAATCATCGACAGTAGCGATTAAGTGGGTGGGTGGTGGGTAACGAATTTTTTCGTCATCCGCTTCCCACTCGAGCCGGACATAGTCTGGCCAAGAGTCTCCCGACAAAGAGAGAGATTTTAATGAATTTAGCACGTCACCAAAAGGGTGAGTGCTGAAAGATGTCCGCGGCGGTGAACTCCATGATCGGTGCCCAATCAGATTCGATGGGCACGGATGCACGCGGTCCGGAACCTAAGACCGGAGACAAGTCCGGGGGTCCGGTGACACAGATTTCCTTAGAGGTGGAGTCTGTGTTCGGCTCCAACGTCGCTGAGTGTGCGGCCTCCGTGGCGGGGTCCATCCGCCCGTCCTCAGATGGTGCGATCTGCTCCAGATTGAAGTCCGAAGCTGCAGCAGGTGTGGTATCCTGAATACTGTCCGATGGCAGATCTAAGTCATGCTCGTCGTGACCGTTCGGCGCTCCTGACGGAGGCCCGAATCCATCTAAGATCAAGTCTCCATGGATGTCGGCCGTGTAGTTCAAGTTTCCGAACCTGACCTGATGGCCAGGGGCGTAGCTGTCGATCTACTCCAGATTGCCAAGCGAGTTGGCCCACAGTGCGAAGCCACCGTACAAGAAGATATGTCTGGGGAGAAAAGTCTCACCGTGGACCGTATTGTTGTTGATGATTGAAGGAGCCATCAAACCTTGTAGCGACGACATAGAGGAACTCTCAATGAAAGCACCAATGTCGGTGTCAAAACCGGTGGATCTCGGGTAGGGGGTCCCGAACTGTGCGTCTAAGGCTAATGGTAACAGGAGGCTGGGCACACGATGTTTACCCAGGTTCGGGCCCTCTCGATGGAGGTAATACCCTACTTACTGCTTGATTGATCTTGATGATATGAGTTTTACAAAAGTTGATCTAACACGAGATCATAGAGGCTAAACCCTAGAAGCTAGCCTATGATTATGATTGTTGTTGTCCTACGGACTAAACCCTCCGGTTTATATAGACACCAGAGGGGGCTAGGGTTACACAGAGTCGGTTACAGAGACAGAGATCTAACATCCGAATCGCCAAGCTTTCCTTCCACGCAAAGGAGAGTCCCATCCGGACACGGGATGAAGTCTTCAATCTTGTATCTTCATAGTGCAATAGTCTGGCCAAAGTATATAGTCCGGCTGTCCGGATACCCCCTAATCCAGGACTCCCTCACGGCCCACCCATGCACCCTCAAAGTTTGCACCCACATAACAGCGACAAGATGGGGCGTGGCTACAGTGCAGCCCACCACCCTCGAATCCCGGAGTAGGCGTGGCCACAATGTAACGTACCGGGCGGCCATCCCTCGCCCGGCACGGCACTGTTGCCACGATGACTATGACATCATCCATGGCAGAGCAGCCATGCTCCCATGATGGGCTGTCGGTACGGCCCGCAGGCGGCGAGCCCTACCTACCAGTGAAATACTAGAAGGCGGCATGACCAGACCAGTCGGCATAGGGGGACGCCGGCTCCCAATAGCCAGCCCACCCTTCCCCTAGAAGTTTGTGCGCCATTAACCAGATAAGACGGGGTGCGGCTCTAGTGAATGCCCGCCAGGCGGCGGCACTGTAGCCACACCCGCCCCGACCAAGCCATCGTCATCAGGGGCAAGGCTACAGTAATGAGCAGCCGACAGGGCCCACAGGCGGTGGGACTAGCCTGTCGGCCTAGAGCTCGGCAGCCGGCGGGACCCACCAGTCGGCGGGCCCTAGTGGCCGGCGGAGAAGCCGGCGATCATAGACACTGACGGCCCAATATCTCATTAATGATGTACATGTCATTTAGATCCCCACCAGGTAGATTCCTATTATCTCTGGACCATATGAAGTTAAAGTCACCTAACAGTAACTAGTTCTCTTCAACAGGAATACACAGATTATAAAGCCAAGTGACAAAATTATCTCTGGCTTCACCCTGACAAGGACCATAAACAACAACCAAAGTCCATTTATCAATATTCTGCCTGGACACAAACTCAACAACCACATCAAATTGTTGAACTTCAATTAAAGTCCCAATAAAAACAGAGGAGTTCCAGACCACAAGAATTCCGCCAGAGGCTCCCATGGAAGGAGAGAAGCAAAGCAATCGAACCTTTTAGGATAGAAACTTTTAATTGATCTAGAATCAAAAGATGAGCATTTAGTTTCTTGCAAACGGGCTATAGCACACTGGCTTTCCTCAATTTTTTGCCTGACAGCTCTCTGCCTAGCTTCAGAATTTAAACCTATGACATTCCAACACATAACATTCCAGTTTCTACAAGGGTTGCTCATCAAAACATAACATAATAAGGTCCATAAACCAAATGGCACACAATGCCATATGTCCAAAAGAGCACATAAAAGTCTGACCCAACATTATTACATGAAAGTTTGCATGACTGAGCACCCAACAAAAGGACAGATAACCAGCACATTTAGGGGCTTGGCGGACCTATGAAGACATGGCCACACTAACCACTATAATTAGTGGTAGCAGCATTTGGTGGGTCCACCATAAGTGCATCCACGGAGAGAAGGCTAGCCTCAATTTCCAGCTCCCTTCCAATTTCTTGCAGGCGACTGACAGGTGTAGCTGGTGGAATCTCTTCATGTGCAGGATCATCTGGCATCTTAGCGGTGAAGGGCTTGGCTCTGGGCTTCTTCCTCTTGGGCTACAAAGTGATCTCCTGGAAGGTGGGTTTGAACCCATCACATTGGACAGAACTCCTAGTACATCTCCTAACAGAAGTGTCCACAATAGGAGTTGGCACCAAAGTCTTGCGAGGCCTGCTAGCTTTTGAGATCACTGCATCAGATGGTACTGTCTTCTCAATTGCTTCTACAACATCTACAGAGAACAGTGCCCTCGCAACCGCCCTGGCTGGCTCTAGGTCCTTTCAGGTGAGCAAAGGCAAATCCATCTCCCTGAAAGCAAAATCCCAACTCCTGTTGGATAAAATCACAGGAGACATGGGCTGCAATATAATATGCTTCGGTACATCAAAGACAAGGGGTGCTTGCAAGAGGTTTTCACATGTTCTCCTCCAAACCATATCAGGCGGCATAGGAGGCCCAAAAGGAACAACTGGCAACTCGACTGCATGCCTGAGAACAGGAGGCTGATAAACAACTATTGCCCAATTGTTGGCTTCCTCCATGCCATGAACATCAGCCATAGGAGCAGTAGGGGCCTCAGGCAGGTCCTCATCAATCGAGATAACTGGAACAATGGGCACCTGCTAAACAGCTTCAGAACTTGGTTGTGCAAAAAGGTCAACCACCATAGACTCTTGATAGCTGGCTCCGGAGGGGGAGGGGGACATCATTTAGCAGGAAAAGGGGGCAAGATAAACGGGGGCATTTCTGGAAAAGGAACCCCAGGAACTGGGTGAGAATTGCCATTGATGGGCATCCAGTCCTCATCCTGCGGCATCTGCTCAGCAAAGTTTGCACCCAGGATATTTAGAGGTGTAGTCCAAGATACCCGAGCACCACCCCAAGGGGCATAATCCATGAACACCACATCACGAGGCACAAGAATATCCTCAGGGAAAGAAGCAAAACATGTTGAAACTTGCCAAACATGTTGACCGATGCTCTAATACAATCAGTATTATGAAGATCTAATGGGATGCCTAGGAATATAAGTAAACCCTGACGAAAACCCTAAGCACCACGAAAGGAATCCCCCTCATCATGCTTCAAAAAATGTACAAAGCGATCGTTACCCAGCGGTTGTGGTGGAAGCTGAAGCAGCGAGAACCTGACCGCAACATCTCTGAGCTCAAACAGTCCAATAGAACGAATCGAGGGATGCACAGACTTGACTAGCACACCATGCGCTTGAAGCCACTGAACCACATCTTCCCTAGAAGCACCAATCTGATCGGGTGGAGGGATAGGCATTACCATAGCAAGCATGAACTCTTCATGGCGGTGCACAATTGGGGTATGTGGTGTCACAAAAGTTCTTGGCACCCGATCTTCCCCACCATGATGTGGTGGCCAGGTGGGACGTACAGCAGAGGATCCATATGGAAGTTGTCCATCGGAACAGAGCACTCACGTTCCTCCGACAGCGAGTGCAATGGCAGAGGAGGTGTTGCAGGCGGTGAGGTCGAAGGTGTCTTGGGGCGGCTGATGGAACTGGACGAGGGAGTAAATGTGGAAGCGGAAGGGAGGTCCAAGTTTGGTAAAAGTGATGTTAGAGAGATATTCTTGCTGGTTTTTCTTGCAATGGGAGAAGATCTTGCGGTGTCCTTTCCCAGTGATAGAATGGGCAACATGACACATATTGTATTGTTGCCATCGAGGATAAAAAGATGGGGTTTTCATCATATTGCTTGAGTTAATTTCTCTACGTCATGTCATCTTACTTAATGCATTACTCTGTTCTTTATGAACTTAATACTCTAGATGCTTGTTGGATAGCGGTCGATGTGTGGAGTAATAGTAGTAGATGTAGAATCCTTTCGATCTACATGACACGAACGTGATGCCTATATTATGATCATTGCCTTAGATATTTTCATAACTTTGTGCTTTTCTATCAATTGCTCGGCAGTAATTTGTTCACCCATCGTATTATTTGCTATCTTGAGAGAAGCCTCTAGTGAAACATATGGCCCCCGGGTCTATTTCCATCATATTAGTTTGTGACATTTACATCTGTGCCCCTAACTCGAACCCACTACTCAGATTTGCCCCTAATTTTGAAGCATGCTCAAATTCACCCCTCCACCGTTAAGTCACTACTCAGAAATGCCCATCCGTATAGTACTATAGCACTTTTCATCCAATACTGTAGCACTTTCCGTCTGCTACAGTACACATGGGCCTCTGACGGTCAAAGGCCTTTGACTGGACGGAAGGGCATTTCTGAGTAGTGACTTAACGGCAGAGGGGCAAATTTGAGCATGCTTTGAAATTAGGGGCAAATCTGAGTAGGTGGTTCGAGTTAGGGGCAGAAATGCAAATGGCGCTATTAGTTTCCAATCTACTATTTTGCAATCTTTTACTTTCTGATCTATAAACCAAAAATACCAAAAATATTTACTTTATCGTTTATCTATCTCTATCAGATCTCACTTTTGCGAGTAACTGTGAAGGAATTGACAACCCCTTTATCGCGTTGGGTGCAAGTTGTTTGATTGTTTGTGCAGTTATTCGGTGATTTCTGCGTTGTCTCTAATTGGACTGATTCCTTGGTTCTCAAACTAAGGGAAATAATTATCTCTGCTTTGGTGCATCACCCTTTCTTATTCAAGGGAAAAACCAACGCAAGCTCAAGAAATAGTAGGAAGAATTTCTGGCGCCGTTGCCAGGGAGATCCACGCCAAGTGAAGAAATACCAAGTACCCATCATAAAAGCTCATCTCTTGCATTACACTATTCGCCATTTACCCCTCTTTTTCCTCTCCCCCACTTCTAAAATGATTTCCAAAAAGTTTTGCCTTTTTTTGCCCTTCTTGCGTTCGTCTTTTCGTCTGCCTTTATGTCTTACTTGGCCCGTTTGCTTGTTTGGTTGGAATAATTGTGTATATGAAAATTGATGGATCCTCATCCACTTGATAATGTTTTTAAGAGATCCAACTATGATGAACCAATTGCTAGTGAGTTGAGTGCACTAGATTATCTTTATGAAGTTTTGCTTGAAATCCGTGAATATCAAAATTGTGATGAAGTGCTTTATAAAGTGATTCACGATAGATATTTGAATGAAAAGCATCATTACGATGATGTTATTATAAATTCTATTAATGTCAAATATGTTAATGACATGCAAAACCCTAAGCTTGGGGATGCTAATTTTGTTATGTCTACTACTTGTTGCAATGATCATGATTTGGGTGATTCTTCTTATGATCTTGAAAATTTATTTAAGCCCCATGATGAAGACGAGATTGATAATAAATTTTGCAATAATATTGAAAGTGGGTTTGGACAAGTGTCGACTTTAGATCCCACATATATGAAGAATATTCAATCTTATGAATTTTTTGATAAAAGTGGGTTTGGAGAGGTCATGACTTTATTTTATGATAATCCCACTATTTCAGAAGAGTGACAACTTTCCATGCATGTGGACCATGAAGAGAAAATTTTATGTGATTGTTTTATTGTTGAATTTGATTATGATCCTATGTGTAAATATTATGAGAGAGGAACTATGGTTGTAGAAATTTTCATGTTACAAAATTACCTCTCGATATGTTGAGATTGCTATTGTTTCTTTCTTCTGCCTTGCATATGGTGGTTTTTTCTTGTCTTGATAATTTGTTTCTTATAAAATCCCTATGCATAGGAAGCATGTTAGACTTAAACTTGTTTGTCACATGTTTTATGATGCTCTCTTTGTGCTTCAATTGTTGTCTTTCATGTGAGCATCATTAAAATTATCAATGCCTAGCTACAAGGCTTTAAAGAAAAATGCTTCTTGGGGGATCACCCAATTTATTTATTTCCTGTTTTGCAATAAATAATTCATCTAGCCTCTGGTTAGATGTGGTTTTGTGTTTTAATTAGTGACCTTCGGGATGGCTTACGGTGATAGTTTATTTGATCTTGCTGGAAAAAAAAATTTGCGGCCAGGTAAATAATTTTCATTTGAAGTGTGCTTTTGATTAGATTCATCTTGCAGCAGATTAATAAACAAATCTCTTAGGTTTTCCTAATTTGTCAGAATTTTTGTAGTTACAGAAGTATTCGAGAGTTACATATTACTACAGACTGTTATGTTTTTGACAGATTCCGTTTTCTATGTGTTGTTTGCTTATTTTGATGATTCTATGGGTAGTATCGGGGGGGGGGGTATGAACCATGAAAAAGTTGGAATACAGTAGATATTACACCAATATAAATAAAGAATGAGTTCAAAATAGTACCAAAAGTGGTGATTTATTTTCTTATACTAATGGATCTTATGAGATTTTCTGTTGAGTTTTGTGTTGTGAAGTTTTCAAGTTTTGGGTAAGTATTTGATGGACTATAGAATAAGGAGTGGCAAGAGCCTAAGCTTGGGGATGCCCAAGTCACCCCAAGGTAATATTCAAGGACAACCAAGAGCCTAAGCTTGGGGATGCCCCGGAAGGCATCCCCTCTTTCGTCTACCTCTATTCGTAACTTTACTTGAGGCTATATTTTTATTCACCACATGATATGTGGTTT
Organism: Triticum aestivum; assembly: GCF_018294505.1. NCBI lineage: Eukaryota > Viridiplantae > Streptophyta > Magnoliopsida > Poales > Poaceae > Triticum > Triticum aestivum. Next base: position 132,318,473 of record NC_057804.1, on the reverse strand, counting down.
GCTTGGAGCGTCTTGTATGATCTGAGTCTTTGCTTTTTTAGTTTGACACAATCATCCTTGCTGTACACACCTTTTGAGAGGGACACGCATGAATCGTGATTTATTAGAATACTCTATGTGCTTCACTTATATCTTTTGAGCTAGGTAATTTTTCTCCAGTGCTTCACTTACATCTTTTTAGAGCACGACAGTGGTTTTATTTTATAGAAATTGATGAACTCTCATGCTTCACTTATATTATTTTGTGAGTATTTAAATAGACGGTAATTTTCTTTGGTTATAAATTTAATCCTAATATGATAGGCATCCAAGAGGGATATAATAAAACTTTCATATAAAGTGCATTGAATACTATGAGAAGTTTGATTCCTTATGATTGTTTTCAGATATAAAGATGGTGACATTAGAGTCATGCTAGTGAGTAATTGTGAACTTGAGAAATACTTGTGTTAAAGTTTGTGATTCCCATAGCATGCACGTGTGCTGAACCGTTATGTGATGAAGTCGGAGCATGATTTATTTATTGATTGTCTTCCTTATGAGTGGCGGTCAGGGATGAGCGATGGTCTTTTCCTACCAATCTATCCCCCCTAGGAGCATGCCAGTAGTACTTTGTTTCGATAACTAATAGAGTTTTGCAATAAGTATGTGAGTTCTTTATGACTAGTGCTGAGTCCTTGGATTATACGCACTCTCACCCTTCCACCATTGCTAGCCTCTCTAGTAACGCGCAACTTTCGCCGGTACCATAAACCAACCATATACCTTCCTCAAAACAGCCACCATACCTACCTATTATGGCATTTCCATAGCCATTCCAAGATATATTTCCATGCAACTTCCCATCGTTCTGTTTATTATGACACGTTTCATCATTGTCATATTGCTTTGCATGATCATGTAGTCGACATCGGTTTTGTGGCAAAGCCACCAGTCATAATTCTTTCATACATGTCACTCTTGATTCATTGCACATCCCGGTACACCACCGGAGGCATTCATATAGAGTCATATTTTTTATAAGTATCAAGTTGTAATTCTTGAGTTGTAAGTAAATAAAAGTGTGATGATCTTCATTATTAGAGCATTGTCCCATGTGAGGAAAGGATGATGAAGACTATGATTCCCCCACAAGTCGGGATGAGACTTCGGACGAAAAAAAGATGCCAAAAAAAATAGAGAAGGCCCCAAAAAAAGGAGAGAAAAGAGAGAAGGGACAATGTTACTATCCATTTACCACACTTGTGCTTTAAAGTAGCACTATGATCTTCATGATACAAAGTCTCCTATTTTGTCGCTTTCATATACTAGTGGTGATTTTTTATTATAGAACTTGGCTTGTATATTCCAGCGACGGGCTTCCTCAAATTGCCCTAGGTCTTCATGAGCAAGCAAGTTGGATGCACATTCTTTTTGAGCTTTCATAAACTTATAGCTCTAGTGCATTCGTTGCATGGCAATCCCTACTTACTCACATTGATATCTGTTGATGGGCATATCCATAGCCCGTTGATACACCTAGTTGATGTGAGATTATCTCCCTCTTTTTGTCTTCTCCACAACCACCATATTCTATTCCACCTATAGTGCCATCCGTCACATTTTGGGCTGAACGAAATTCTTTTCTCTCATACTTATGACACTTCTATGAAGATAATTGTGACAAAACCCGGTATCATCATAGATGTGGCGGGGTCCTACTTCTATGACAAAAAATCATGACAAAAAATGGGCTTTTCGTCCTGGGCGGGCCGGAGACGCAGCTGCATGACATTCTTTGGGCCGTCCATGACGGAAAAAACTGTGGTAGAAGTGAGGGCGAGGAAAATTTCGGGGAGTTCCCGGTTACGGTGTGTGGTCGGGGGCCGAGCGATGCATGTTTCTCTCATACATGTACGCGCGTGTGTGTGAGGCTTTGGGATCTAACAGAACCCGAGCGAGGCATTGGGCTCTAACTGAACCCGAGCGATTGCACTAGCTACGCTACTGAACCCGAGTGATTCCTTTGCTACTACTGCTAACTGAAGACGATCAAACCTTGTTGCCTCCTTCCCTTGATGAACAATGAGCGTTGTTGGTGGGGTTTGGATGAATATTCCCGGTGGGGGTGGATGAATAGGACCCCGTGGTGTTGCTTCTGGATGAACAGGACCACGATCGAGCCGGTTGGGGCTGGATGAACAGGACCAGTGGAGGGTTGGATGAACAGGACGACCCCGTGGAGGGCTGGTTGAACAGTAGCCGGTGGAGGGATGGACAGTAGCCCATGGAGGGGTGGTTAAACAGTAGCCCGTGGAGATGGCTGGTTGAACAGTAGCCGGTGGAGTAGCGCACGGTGGAGGCTAGATGAATAGGAGCTCGAGGATGAACAGTCGCAGGTGGAGGCTGGAGGAGGTCGACTGTGGATGAACAGTAGCCTGTGGAGGCTGGAGGAGGTCGACGGTGGAGAGGAACAATATCCCGTGGAGTCCCGTTTTGTGGTACGCCAGAACCCTCCTAATGAACAGGACCCCCGTTTCGACCGTAGCGCTCCAACACAAGTCTGTTTCCTCTGTTTTGCGGTACGCCACACCCCTCCCGATCAACTGGACCCTGTTTCGACCGTAGGAGGTCCAACAGAAGTCTGTTTCCTCCATTTTGCGGTATGCTAGACCCCTCCCGATGAACAAGATCCTGTTTCGAAAGTGGCCGATCAAACACAAGGCTGTTTCCTCCATTCTATGGTACGCTAGGCCTCGTTTCCATCGGCTGTTCTGTCCAAGCCAGTTGGCTCCCACGCGTTCCGTTGCCTCCCGATGAACACAACGCATTCCGTTTCCTTCCCATGAACACAATGACGATGCAGTTTCTCTGTTCCGACCCAACCATGTACACGAGCCCTGGTCATACGTATGCACGAGTAGGTGTTCGAGACCCCTCCCGTATGTACGTACGTGGCCATATTTACTTTCTTGCACCCTGGCCGATGTACGTACGTCTACATGCTACGTGCGCACCTCTACTACGACACGTGCGCGCCTCTACATCGACCAGTATGTACGTACACATTTGCCACCAGAATGACAATGCTACGTACGCTTCAACCAGGTGGGTCCTGACTATCAAGCACTTCCTTGCGTGCGAAGATGTAGCTGGTGGGTCCCAGCAGTCAGGGGGCGAATCATTTCTTTTGCCAGACGAACTTCCTTGCGTGCAAAGATGTAGCTGGTGGGTCCCAGCAGTCAAGGGGAAATGTTCTTTTGCGAAATACGATGGCCCGTCTGGTGGGTCCCTACTGTCAGGTGGAGGAATAATTATTTTGCGCGTAATAAGGAGGCACTTCCTTGCGGCTGCCATGGACCCAGTTGTCAGCCTCTCCACGTATAGTACTCTTTCGATGGAAGTCGGTCGTTGACCACATTGAACACGCCGCGCCGAGAACACCACGGCGGTGGACGGCCGTGAGGCCTAGGAAGGGGAGGACATGGAGCCGGGGAAGACGTGGCAGTGGATGCCCACGCAGAGAGGAGTACGAGGGTTCACTGGTACGGCTACAGTGTGAGGCTGTCGTCACCGCAGAATAACAGGGGGTGTGGGTGTGTGAAGGGATGGCCTGGCCAGCGGTGGGAGTAGTAGGGGGCGATGAGGCCTCCGCGGCAGCACAGCCGACCATGGGAGGCAGGAGCAGGCGGCACGACCGGCGCTGCTTTGGGCGGCTGGAGCAAGAAGACCAGAGGTTCAAGAAGCACTACAGCCGTTGGATGGACATCGTACGATCACTGGAGCTAGAATTGTGCATATTGACTAAGTTGACAAAGCCCTTCGCCTCCGTCAACTTAGTACGCCCACAAGTCGGCCTCCCACTATACTGGGTCCCAGCTAGCAGGGGGAGTATTCATTTTTTTGTGCGTAATAAGGAGGCACTTCCTTGCGTGCGGCCGTGGACCCAGCTGTCAGCCTCTCCACATACAGTCCACTTCAGATGCATGTCGGTCGTTGACCATGTTAACCACACCACGCCGAGAGCATCAGGGCGATGGACGATAGCGAGTCCTAGTAAGGGAACGACACAGAGCCAGGGAAGACTCGGCAGTTGTTTCCCATGCGGAGGCGAGTACGACTGTACGAGGGTTTACTGGTTCGTCTGCGGTCGCCGGAGAATAACAACAGGTGTGGGTGAGTAGAGGGATAGCTAGGCTAGCGATGGGAGTACGATGGGGTGGTGAGGCCTGCACGGCAGCACAGCCGGCCGCGGGAGGAGGGAGCAGGCAGTCCCGCCGGCGCTTGTTTGAGCGGCTGGAGCAGGAAGAGCAGATATTGAAGAAGCACGACGGCCGTTGGATGGACATCCAACAGTCGTTGCTTGTGCGTCATCCTTTTGTTTTTAGGAAAGCCTCAAATATGTGGAAAACAGCATACAACCCATCAGCCATTATTTCTAATAATTTACAGCCCATTTGCTAATTCTTAAGGTTTATTTGGAGCCCATATTCTTTTTGTTAGCATTACAGCCCATATTGTGGCCATGGTTAAAAAATTATACGAAGTTTTGCATATTTCGGTGTGGTCCGAACTATTTTTAATCCCGAAATTTTGAGTCACATTCAAACTGATTTTAAAAATAAATGTATGTCAATATAAAATCCAACAAAATGTCCACGCATAAAAATCAATGCAATTTAAAATCTCGAAATGAAAAAAAGAAATTTGAAACTAATTGCCGGTTTGATGTGTTTTAAAAATGTAGAACCCATTTCTCATTATTGATAGCCCATTTTCTCGGCCAGCCGAATGAAGCTCTCCTCGTCTTGAAAGATTTGCAGCCCAACAGGCCAGACAAAGCGACTTACTTGACATATCACAAAAAACCGGGCTAGCCATTTTCAGAAATAAAAAAACTACGTACTGGGCTGGTCTGTGGTAAACATAAAGGAAAAGGCTGTCTAGACAGGCCAGAGTGCCCCGCACAGCCCAGTTGACACCCTACTTCCGTCTCAAAAACAAATTAGATAAATGCCACTCCAATTATGTCGATTCATAAAAATTCCACTGCAATTTCCAAACTTTGAAAAATGCCAATGCAATTTTTGCGAACTTTGAAAAACGACACTGCAATTTGCAAACTTTGAAAAACGCCACTCCATACTTCGAAAAATGCCACTGGAAATGGCATGAGATGGAATTTTTCAAAGTTTGTAAATTGTAGTGGCATTTCTCGGAATCACCATATTTGGAGTGGAATTTATCAAATTAACCCAAAACAAAAATAGCTGGGCTAGTTGATGGGTCCCTAGTGTCAGCCGCTCGTTGTGCAATTCTCTCGTTTATTGACTATACGTTAACAATGGCATGGGACCCAGATGTCAGAAAACCATTAGGAGGAGCCATTTTTTATTGGCTTGAAATAAGGAGGCATTTGTTTGTGTACTGCCATGACCTTGGCAGGTGCCTCCTGTCATCCTCTCCACGTACAATCATCTCATGATTGTGTACACATCAGCCTGGTAGGCCCACAAGTCAGCCTCTAAACCCGTGGCGGACAAATACAACCCATTTAAAAAAATAACGGCCCATTCCATACGTTCAAATGGAAAGTTCAACATTCAGAGCAAAGTAATATGTCTAATCCAGATATAGAGTACTGAACTTCCACGTTGACAACCATCATAGCCAAGTTATCTATCTACTCCCACTGATACTCTAGTAGTGTACAAGTACTAACTTACTCTTAGCTAACTAGACAATGCCGGCCTCCATCCGTGGTACACGCTAAACACCGGCACCGGCATCCTTTGCCTCACCTCGGACTTGTCAGATGTGCAATAGGGCGCGTTGCTCGCGCGCGTTGGCCCTTTCCATGCCGGCGTGGTCCACCGAAGCTTCGGCTTCTAAGCGGGAAACCCACTTGACGAGGTGGTAGTAAAAATCGGCGTCGCGAACGCGTGTGTGCCGACAGCCTCCAGGGCTATTTGCCAGGTGCCGGCCTCCATGTAGTTGGCCCAGTTGCGGGCGCTTTGCTCGCAACTCAGACCGTCGGTGCGCTGCTGCTCCATGTCCTGCTGGCGACGCAAATCGGTGATACGCTGATCCTCCGCCAGGGGGTCGCGCTCCAACAACTCCTGCTCCTCCGCCAGGTGGTCGCGCTGCAACAAGTCCTTGATCTCTGTGTTGCCATCTAAAGACCGATGGAATGCCTCCTCCCTCCATCTGCCTTCCGATGAAAAACCGAACACTAGTTCCGGCGGTGACCGCCTCCGGCGTTGCCTATCACGGACGGGCGGGGGCATGGCGGACGTGGCAAGAGCGAGGATAAGTGGCGAGCAACGTCGGGCCGGTGGGGGATTATGAGGATAGGGCAAGTTGGGTCATGGTGCCACCGGAGAAGGCTGGGAAACAGTACTTATAGGCGGAAGGTAGCGCGACGGTCATCGGAATTCAATGCATAAGCAGGCGTGGCTTAGCGCTCCAGCTTGCCGTGAAAACTAGAAAAACTGAAATTATGACTGTGTCGTCCCGTCCCGTCCATGCTGGGTCGCACGCCGACATGACGGTCAAATGAGTGCACTCAAATCATCCAGATGAGGTACTCTCTCCTTGTCAATAATGATTCCGCAGATTTAAAAGGCCCACAACAATTAAAGCACATCTTTTTTCGCATCAGTTAGCTGCCTTAATTACAGCCGGCTGCATGCAGGCACTAGGAATCGGTCACAGCGTGACGCAGAGCAGCACATATGCAGCGGAGCAGCACACATGCAGCCACTTAAATCGCTAGAATTAATTAGGCTTAAACTTCTACATGCAGTTAATTATTGCCATGCCTTGGTCTTGCTGCTTTGGCTCACGGGACTAATAAACCCGGACGGAGGGAGTACCTTGGTTGGTGAGATTTTTGAATTAAGCCCTGCAAACCGGAAAGGAGGTACTAGTACGTCTGTGATCCACTATTTATTCGTGTAGGATCGAGTAGGTCGTTTCTTGAATTGAGCCCTGCAAACCGGAAAGTAGGTAGTACATGCGTGATCCGCTATTTATCCGTGTAGGATCGAGTAGGTCGGATAGTGTACGTGTAGGATCGAGTAGGTCGGATGGTGTACGTGTACGATCGCATTAGCTGATGAACGTTAGCTGGGAGATATGGCATTTGCGAACATTTTTGTTGGCACTTTCTTCAGATTCGCATGGCAGTTTCTTCAGAGCAGCTTGTCAGTTTCTTGAGAGGTAGGCATTTTTATTCAAAAAACTGCCACTTTGGATCTTGCGTCGCAACTAAAACTGCCAGGAGCGCATTAGTAGGCTAGCTAGTGATCGATCAATAACTTGTAAATACTGAGCGAACAGAAATAAGGAACTGTTAGTAACTTGTAAACACTGACAACACAGAAACAAGGATCATGCCAGGCATTGTAATATGTTCACATTAGTAGCCCAAATTCAAAACCAACAAGTACGATTCCCATACATAAGATCAACATGTTAATGCATCTCAATGATTGATAGATCATATACAAATATGTAGCTCCAAAAGCAAAGATCTAGAAAAAACATTCGTTCTTCCTACTAACATGGATGCTTCTCTTGGCCAACATTCAGTACAGACTGAAATACAAATTTGTTTGTGAATTCTACAATTCCTCTTGCAAACATAAGTGGTTTTGCCAACAGCTGGAACCATGATAATGAACCACACATGATGGAGGAACATCCACTGCAATATGATTTGGTCTTCTCTCGATCACACAGCGAGACTATTTTCAGAATACAAACTTTAACTTAGGCAAAATGATGCCCATTGTATAATCAGACCAAAGCAATGAAGCACCTAGTGTTGGCCAATAAATAGTACAATACAACTTTTCTACAGTCCATGAAGTGACTATCCAATCTTTATGTGTCTATTTTCAAATGGCATTGCATGCAGTGGCTATACTATTCTCTTGTGTAGTTCAACCAAACTTGCGGTCACTTTTTTGTTTGCCGAATAGCAATGGGCAGACATCTCTGTCTACACAAATATCAAGCAGCTAGTAAACATATACCCCACCTTGTATTTTCGGTTTAAACACGTCTCTTTCGCTTAGCATCTGTCATGTTTTGCACTTGACAATTTGATACAGACATGTTTTGCCCAGGACAATTTCATACTAAATTGATTTGCTGGTTCAGAGCAGAAATATAGCGCATATTCTTCATTAGACCAGGGATATCCATGTTCGCAGTGATGGAAGAGGTGAAATTGATACAACCGAAATTGAGCATCTAATCGTTGAATCCTGTCCTGCACCTCCAATGTAGGTCCACCCTGCCAATAAATTCACATGCAAACCACTAGTATTACTATCTAATGACAATAGAAAAAGAGTGGCAAGATAGTAGCAAACCATGTACCTTCGTAATGAACAGCTCATAGTGACACCAATTGGATATAAAGGTTTGGAAGAAAACATGCTCCTAATGTTGAACCATTTGGACCTTTTGTGCAGTTCCATTAAAATCGAGCTTCCCTGTTTGCATAGATATTGAAAGTGTTAGTACTATAAAAGAGGCACTAGTTGAATCATAGACTCACAAATATAAGCATTCCAATTTCTTAATGGGAAAAGGTAGCAAGACTGTTTCTAACCACCTGTTTGAAGGAATAAACAAGGCAACAGCGGCCGATGTCAGGAAGGCATATATAGTTCTTTCTGAAAAAATGATTGATTCCTGACCTTTCCTCTTCTTTTAAGCATATCTTGTGTAGTTCAACTAAAATAAAATGTCATTACCGGCTTGACAATTCAGTGACACTGTACAAAAGGAAATGGCTTAACATTACATCATGATGTCAGGTATGTAGTCGACAGGCATTAGAGACAAACATACGTACCTCCTTCGATAACATAATGAACATTAATTTGAACAAAGGTGTGACTAGCTTTACCGAGATAATTTGAGTGAACTCTACACCCTCTGTTCCTTAATATAAGACGTTTTCGCAGTTCAATTAAAAGTACCCAAACGTCTAGTATTTTGAAAAACAGGTAGTAGTTTTCTTGAGCACATATCTGGGAAAGCTTGCCACACTTTATTTATGCCCATACGCTAATGCAATACCATTCGAATTGTACAAATACACACTAATCCAGTGGCTAGTGCAATAGTAGAGTAGTTATTTTATTACAGGGTACAGTACAATGGTTTTACTGGACAGATTTCAATAAACTCTAGCACTGGAAGATTTCTATAAGAATTAACAATACAAAATGTAAAGGTAACAAGTTTCAGCATTGGCATACTAGCTGTGCATGAGCATTAAACCAAACACAAAAATCTGAAGGTAACTAGCATTCTTAACTAATGACAGTATAAAAAAATTGCAAACCATGAAACATCAAGGTAAATATCAGTTCGAACTCGAGGGGACCTAAAAATTGCTATCCCAATCTTGATAGGTCAAACATAAAAACTTGATCGAACAAATCAAGAGAACAGTTGGAGGAGGAGGTGCCCACTCTTGACCTTTCCTATTGACACTGCACACAAAAAAATCGACTTATCTCATGAAAGTGAGGTATGTAATCTATAAGCATTAACAATGCAAAAATCTGAAGGTAGTAACAAGATTCATCATTGGTATACTGGTTGTGCAACAGCATTAGAATGCCTTAGCTGAAAAATCTTTAATACATCCACAATCAACAGCTAACCCTGAAATAATCCAGTGACATTAAATGGCATTGCTTAAATTTATCGGTGGCATTAGACTGAGTGCGGCATTAGTTAAATGTGGCATCACTTTAACAGTAGCATTGCTTGACTTGACTGCTAGCGTTATACTAACAGCAAAAAAGTGGCAATAAGAGCATGGGAGGCCCATTCAGACAGTGGGCACACCAGTACGATGTACCTCCACGGACGCATAGAGTGGTGAGGGAGGTATTGCTGCCCAGAGCAACAAATATCCAGGCAGCATATGTGCATTATGTCTCATTTTTGTTCTCTTTAGCCACCTTTTTCCTATGTGAGGATAACAAACCGATCGACCTAGTCATTCTCTATTGCGTTGTCATGCCTTTCTACCCTTCTTCAACCAAGAGACATGAGACTCGTTCCTTAGCTACTGATTTTCCCCCTTCCAACCTAGATGTTGGTTCAATGCCTGCTCTCTTGGACAATAAAGTCTCCCTTCTGTTCCTTATTCAACCCAGACATGGATCAGTCTGCATGAAGTAGGGTTTCCTTTAATAGTGGAAATTAAGGTTTTCGTGTGCGTGATCAGCAGAGCAGACATAGCAAATTGGGAAGATGGTGGAGTGGAAAAAGATCCACATGCAGCGACGTGGGAGATGGGGCAACAGAACAAGGGAATGGTTCGAAAAGAGGTAGCATACCTGAGGGTCGGAGGGACGTGGCTTCGCTCGTGGTCGTCGTCCTCTACACACACTACGGTAGCGAGCTTGGGGACGGAGGCCATCCCGCGTGGGCGCTAGGTCTGAGAGGAAAGCCTTGTCGTTAGTGCGTGACCTCGCTCGTCGACGACGAGTGCGTCAACACTGCACGTCCTTTTCTTCCCCGGTGGATATGTGACCACCGGTGAGGAGGGAGGGAGAGGCCGTCTTTTTTAGATCTGGAGAGTGGGTGATAGTGTGAGAAGCAAGTGGGCAGCCCTTAGCAAGAAAGCGCTGAAGCTCCAGCATATATATCTTTTTTATACAACTAGTACTAGAGCTGGAGTAGTGGTAGAGTAGTTTATATTTTCTCTGCATACAGTACCAGTTAGTCGTGCTTCAAAACTAAACGGCACGCCATTAAAAAAATAAAGTCGAGAAATAATGCGGTACTTCGGGCCAACACGGCTAGATCGCATTTTGCACGAGAAATGACACACCATGTTTCGTTGACATGTGGTCCTGCTCCAACATGTCAGTGAGACGACGACGAGTCCTTTTGTACAATTTCCGAACGGACGTCTATGTAGGCTGAGGCGCCTCTTCGTGTACCGTGGCAACCGTCCACCGCCTCTTCGCCTTCCCCTCTTGATTTGGAACTGCTATCGCACGCTCTTCCTCCCTCCTCCATTTGACTTCACCCTTCCTTCTTCAATTGTTCGATCGTCTTCTCCATGGAGGGAACAAGCCAGAAACGATCCCATTATTCTTGCCCAGATCTGAAAGATGACATGGTGGAGGGACTCATTGATCGGTGCGACATCATCACCTTGGCTAGCATGGCAGGTTCGTTCAAGACCATTCTCGACTCAACTAATAACATCATTACAAGGAACCCAAGGGTCCAAGAGCGGTTTGATCTCCCTTATCTTCTTCACTATAAGCCTGTTCGCATGGGTGCGGACAACGGAGGCCTCGCCTTGTGCAAGTTGATACCGCTTGATAAGGATACGTGTGATGTCAAGATGCCATCACTTAAGGGTAAGGCCTGGGCTGGCGCAGATGGAGATTGGGTTGTTTATATTGGGTACAATTGCGAGTGGGAACTTGTGAATGTGTACACTCGTCAGCGGATTCCACTTCCAAAAATCTCAGAGTGCCCCGAGGTTGAGCACACAGATGATCTAAGTACGTTCAAATACGATCTGGTGGCTGTCGTCTACGGAAGATAGCAATTTGTCGAGTTCCCAACCGCTCCTGGAATTACGAGAACTATGAAGTTGTTGCTATCTTCGACTAGCTTGTTCCCGTCGTTACTGATTCCACGGTTCGTCCATGGATATTGCTCAAAAATCAGTTTCTGTACATGGATGAGTACTGTGATGCAATTGAATACGAGGATCTTGTGTTTGCTGCCACCACTCGTGGCACTATTTTTGCATGGGATCCTCGTAGTTTTTGTACGTTTGTCTTCCACCGTAATTATAATTGTTTCATCCACATGCATGCGGGTTAGCAAGTTTCCCTTTACTAATTAACCTTCTTGTGTTTCCAAGGTCCTGTGAACATTCCACCACCTATACTTGAATGAAATTATAACCAAGGGGGAGATGACGATGGTGATGATCACGAGCATGAGGACGAGCAAAACTTATATACTTAGTGGCGCCTAGCAACTAATTTTTAGAACTGGTAACAGTGGGGGAGGATCCCATTGACTTTTTAATTAATGAGTTAAAAAGTTAGTACAGTCCAGTCAGCCTACATACATCATCTACATATGAGGGGGGTATAGATTACAAAGGAGCACAGCTCTTACAAAGCAGCAACTAGATATAAAATATATGGACCGGACTCTGGCTTGGCCCTATGGACCAGCATAGCAAAGTCACTCTTAAACCTGGCCTTCCAAGATCTCAGAGTTGGCTGAATCCCCCTGAAGTGCTTGTCATTTCTTTCCTTTCAAATCCCCCAAGCAGCCACTGTGAACACCTCCATAAACATCGGCCTATTCCAAGAATTTTTGCCAGCGTGCAGCATCTCCAGTCTGCAATCAGCCACCAGCCATAGGACCCCTATGCTATCCCAGCATCTCCGGCTGAAGGGCACGTGTATATAGTGCACTGAGATTGTTACTAGTGAGGGAGCACGTGTTGTGTCCCATGGTCGCCCTCTCTGGACCTACTCCAACACCCGTTGCAGAGTATTCGGGATGGACACTAGTGTGCTAGCGCCAACACCTTCTCCCTGGTTCAGTATTGATAGTCTTGGAGAAAACTCGCACTTCCTTGGACAAAACTATCCAATGATGGTTCAAGGCGATCCAGCTGCTGTTGACACAACGGTACTACCATTTATGAGAAGAAACTGTATCTATACCTCAGACATTGCGGTGGTTCCCTACCCTGGTCCTGATATATGCCGCTTCAGCCTGGATGATCAATCCTGTGTTGCTCTCGATATTGACAATAGTTGGCCCTTCCTAGAGCACATATGGTTCAAAGCAAGCGTTTCCAACGCCGAGGATTGGTTGAGTTGAAGTTCATTTCATTGCTTGTTATATTACACCAGTATAAACCTTGTGTCCCTTGTGTTGTTCATCGTGTAGCTTAGATTCGCGACGAGGCTTTGGGGCGTGGATCGGTAGGGAGAAGATCTTCGTGCGCACCCCAGAGTTCGAACCTTAAGGGTTCTGCCGGAACCCGGTATCCGACAGCGATAAATCCTTCTCTCTGATTTTTTTTCTCCCGAAAAGTGAATATATGAAGTTGCAGTTGAGGTCGGTGGAGTTCCAGGGGACCAAAAGGCAGGGGGGCGCGCCCCACGGGGGTGGGCGCGACCTGCACCCTCGTGGACAGGGTGTGGGCCCCCTTATGCTGATTCTTTCGCCAATATTTTTTATTAATTCCAAAACATGTCTCCGTGGATTTTCAAGTCATTCCAAGAACTTTTATTTCTGGACAAAAATAACACCATGGCAATTCTGCTAAAAACAACGTCAGTCCGGGTTAGTTCCATTCAAATCATGCAAGTTTGAGTCCAAAACAAGGGCAAAAGTGTTTGGAAAAGTAGATACGTTGGAGACGTATCAGCTCAAGTCTGGAGCACAAAGTGTACAACAATATTGTTTGCCTACAATACATTTTCCATTAAATAATGCAAAGTACTAAATTGCGGGAAAATGAATGCTCTTTATTCTACCCTGCATCACTCCCCTAGTCTCACCATAGCAAAGACTAATAAAAAATGTTTGGAATTCAGATCTTGGTGGTTTGTCAAGCAAACCCCAGAATGGAATTTTGCAGTGGTGAGAAAATGTCTCTAAAGATATGGTAAATGGATTTTCATATAGTTTAAATGAACCCTCGACTCACGGGGATGAAACTTAAATCCTTTAACACATGATTCAGTGAGAGTGAGGTGTTGGTTGCACTTATCTGAAATGTAGGGACCGAGACCGGCATTGTGAACATATTGCTCAAATTCCTCCTTAACGCCCACACTCACCATATAATCGTTGCATGGCCATAAGCATGTTTTGGTGACGGCATCCCGTATGGAACTTTCACTTGGTTCAACATAAGAACGATGAATAGTGCTGTCACTAGAAGATGCCTCCGAGGTTGTCCTCCTCGAAGAACTCCTTCCAAAGAGGTTCATCATATTCGCGTACGATTTTCTGAAAATTTTCAGGTGACAAAAATTTGTCAACAAAACTTCACAATATTAATAGCAAGTACTCATAGGGATGCATAGACACTACTGGGGAGAACGCTATACACAGAACTTTAGCAGTAGCGCTTGTTAAAAAAGCTCGCTACTACTAGTTACCAGTAGCGCGTGCCAAATAAGCGCGCTGCAGATGCGTATATAGCAGTAGCGCGTCTGGTTGAAAACGTGCTACTACTAAAATTTCAACCACTAAGCCGATGGGCTACACATAGTAGTAGCGATCTTCCAAAAACCGCGTTGCCGCTAATATTCTTATAGCTACGCGTTTACGTGCAAAGCGCTACTGCTAATGAAAAGAAAATAAAATGAAAAACAAATAGAAAAGTAAATGAAAATCAAACAAATAGAAAAAGGAGAAAGGAAAAATATAAAATGTAAAGAAAAATAAACGAAAAAGGGAAAAAAAGATGAAGGAATAGCAGTAGCGCGTTTTCGAAAACGTGCTATAGCTAACTTAGCTATAGCGCGTTTTCCCTAATGTGCTACCGTTATTTTTGACTTAACCACAAAATGTTTTCCCCCCGGCCACCACTTCTTCCCAAATCCCTCACCCCACTTCGCTGCCGTCTCCCCCACTTTGTCATCTCCCCCACTTTGCCGCCTTCTCCTGCCGGCGTCGATGCCGCGCTCATCCTCACCGCCGCCGCCCGAGGTTGCCCAGCCTCACCGCCGCCGCCTCTTGGGGGGCCCTCGACCTCATCGTCGCCGCCCTCGACTTCTCCGCCGCCGCACTCGACCTCACCTCCCCCGAGCCCGCCCAGGACCGCCACCTCCGGATCCC
>NC_057804.1:132254209-132303206 GCF_018294505.1 Triticum aestivum | reverse complement strand
AGGGTTCATACATAATGATTTTTAGTAGTAGTAGTAGATGTTAATTAGTAGTAGCGATGGTACTAGTTAACTAGGGTTGTATGGTTAATAGTAGATGTTTTTTAGTTAGGGTAATAATAGATGTTAAGTAGTAGATAATGTAGATGTTAATTAGTTTAGTAGGGTTTAGTTTTTGAATTGAGTTTGTTTAACTAGATGTTAATTAGGGTAGTAGGGTTTAGTTTAGAGTAAAGTTTAGTTCATTAGTTAACTAAATATAATCTATATTTGGTTTTTGAATTGAGTTTGAGAGAGCATGAGATTTGTATAGATTTTCTTAAGTGTCAAATGCTAGGACATGCAAATTTGAAGTGGTCACGATATATGCAAATTCCTCAATTATGTTTGCACATGTTTCGATTGAGCCCAAGTGGTTTGTTGTTTCCAGGGAATGAAGCCGAGTGGCCTATGTTTTGCTAGAATGTTGATTCATTTCTGTTCTGGCAAATTTCAGGTTCTCGATTTGTCCACTTTCTAACAAAACTCATGCCGAAATTTTCCGTGAATTTCGGCATGACTTGTGCTACAAACTAGGACATATCGAGTGCCCGGGATTTGCCGCACCAGGAAGGAGTCAACGTTCCTGCATGTCATTATTCATTTTATTAGGTCTAGAATTAATTACTATATTTAATCATAGGAAACATGGCTAGCAACAATGAAGGACAGTGTTCTGGTGACTGCGACAATGTCTACCGGGTGGTAGAAGAATTTTTGAGGGACGCCGAACGATCAAGAGTTGATGTTTGTGGGTCCACCTGTCACATCGGAGATTGAGATTGACATCGAGACCGGCGCTGAGACTGAGACCAGCATCGAGATCGGCGCTGAGACTGAGACCGGTGCCGAGACTAGCCGAGACAGTATAGAACTGAAAGCAAAGAGGCAACGACTTCCTAAAAAGCTCAGGACTACTAGACTGGTGGTCACGGAGGTGGACGACGGCAATTTTGAGCCAACCGCACCCGAGGAAGCGCGCGCGTGCTACGGCAATCAAGTAGGCCGCATCATACGGACAACCGCCACCATCAACGATGCAAAACTAAAGAAGATAGATAATATGAGGCCCTCCCTCCTAAAGAAGCTGCACCAGATATTCTTGTTCCCGGGTCGGAATGAAAAGGATTATAAAGATCCAGATAAAGACCCGACAATGAAGAAGATAAACAAAACGCCATGACCAAGTTTAGTGACGCGTTGGCCGCCTGGAAATCAAGGGTGAAATATTGGATCGTCATCAAAAAGGAACCCTACTCCAAGATTGTAAAGGATAATCCGACAATCACGGAAGAGCACTTTCAAATATTCAAGGCGGCTTGTGAGGCCGAAGCTGCCAAAAAAATTCGAAGTACATGAAGGGGCTTCAACAGAGGAACATTGGGAGCCACCACCTCGGAAGTCGTGGTTACGACAGGAAGAGGTCCAAGTGGGACAAGGAGGACCCGAAAGCCGCGAGTCTGGGCATCCTAGACCCCTTGGCGGAGTTCACCGTCCCACAGGAGCGTGACGTCCTCAGGGCCCCGCACCGTTGGGACCCAGTGAAGAAAGTTTTCGAGATGAACGGGGTCACGAGGAGTTCATGAGACTGCTGGTAATTTTAGTTTCTGGTCAATTCGACTACACGTTAGTCATATTTGTAAATGATCCTTGTGCATTTTGCAGAGAGAGCAGCACAGGGTTGCGGCCGAAAGCGACTCGCCGTCTGAGGCGTTGGTGAGGCCCAAGTGGGACACTCCATTCAACCGGGCGTTGAACATATTGAAAGGACTCCCGATGGAGACTCGACCGTCGTATGGACGCATGCACGGTGTCAGAGACGGCGCCACGTAGAAGAAATACTACCGTGAGACCACGGAGGAGAGAAAGGAAAGACGAAGGTTAACTGAAGAAAACATCGACAAGAAGGTTGAGATTGCGGTTGAGAAGAAATCATTTGAGACAGTCGCAATAGCGGTAGCTGCCGCAAAACAGGTGGTTGAAGATATGTCTACTACCTTGGTTCCGGCCATTTTCAATTGGACCAGGCAAAATCCAGGAAAAAGTGCAGCGGACTTTCCCCTTGCTGCGTCTTGGGGAGCAGCTTGACTAGCATTTCCCCAGCACCTAAAGCGGCACCTGCTCCCGCACCGGATCCTGCACCTGCTCTCGCACCTGCTTCCGCATTGGCTCCGGCACCGGACGTGCTCGTTGGTGCTTCGTCTTTGGCTGAGGTCAACGCCCTCATGGTATCTGTCACACCGACCCTCTTCAATAAATGTATAATCTCCTGTTTTCGTTGCCTTTCGGATGTCTCACGTCGCAGACTTCTCTTTGCAGGCCGACAAAACCCCGTGCACCTTATTGTACACCATCGGTGACCAGAAGGTGGATGTGGGGAAGGCGACGATAATGGAGTCGAAGGAACCATTGTTCCACAGCCGGCCGATCCCCCCAGACATCTTCAAGGTTTCCATGGCCAGTGTCAAACCGGGCCACGAGAATTTGGCTCATCTGGTACTAGTGGGGGATGACGACGAGACCCCGCGGCAGCTTGGTGATTGTTGCAATGGGTGGGTTCTGTTGTGGCCAAAGAGTTTGCTTCGTCTGGAGGCGGCCGGGAGCACACCCATGAGCACTTAGTTAGGTATGAACATCAACACCTCACCTACTCAATTAGCATCGGCTGTCATGCTGGGTGATAGCGGAGGGGGTGAGGAAGAGGCTCCATTAGTCATTGGTGACGTCGCCATAGATGAGGATGAGGATGATGATGACACTCAACAATATGTCAATATTGGCGCCTACTTAGGGTTTGAGGATCATGAGTCGGTGCATGAATTGTCGCCTCCGGAGTCTAAACGTATTATGGACAACCTTCCGGTACCAAAGAAGTCTAGGAAGAGACCGAGAAAAGGCAAAAAACCTGATTCTATGATCCAGCCGCCTCAACAGCCTCGGGTTCAAGACCGTGTAGATATCCCCGGTGCGGCAAAATGGCATATCGCCGGTGAACCCATCCTACGTGAAGTAGCAATAGGGGCCAGATTCGGGGATGTAAGGAGACATCATGACGATGTGCTGCAGAGAGAGAAAGGCCTCATCGCCTTGAAAAATCCAGGATACCCACTCTATGTGGTTAACGTGCCGCAACAATTATCGTACGTCGACACATTCCCCGCAGACAAGTTCTTCCTTTGATTCGATTACATCTTCGACATGTATCACTGGAAGAAGCCGGATTTTACGTTTGTGCGCCTTTATGCCTTGCACATGAACTACCTCATCGGGGTTGAGCAGATACCTTTTATCTGTGTCGCTGACCCGTACTTCATGCACGAGAGCTTCTTGGCAGTCTGCGCATAGCACTGTGAATTCGCGAGGGACTACCTCGTCAATTTCATGCTCGCAAATAAGCACAAGGAGGCGATTCTCGTGCCTTATCAAACCCTGTAAGTCATTCGCGTGGATATCCTTCCTTCAATTTCAATCAATCATTTGCATGGTGGAGGCTAATTAACTTGAGGTGTACTTATCTTGCGCAGCGGCGGGTGCACCGTCCTCATCATCCTCTACCCCCGATACTCCCATGCTCTTTACTTGGACTCATCGAAGAACAATACCAAAAAGGATTACACCCACATCAAGTCTGTTCTCGACAATGCTATCTTTTACTACGGCAAAGGGGGTGGAGAGGTCAATGACAAGAAGACAAGGCACGGCAGGCCCGCCTTTAGCCATAAGACCGACTTCTGCTGCATCCAGCAACTGAGTGATTCTCTTTATGATGGATTCTATGTCCTACACCACATGTTGGAGTACAGACAGGATCACCAGAAACTTCACATGTCACCTAAATTCAGCGATGCCCATATTCTGCAATGGAAAAATCACATAGGAGATATCGAGGATCATCGACTTCGAGCTGAGTTCTATCACATCCATCATGAACTTGCCCAAATCATCATGAAGGAGGTCCTCGAAAAAACAGGGATGTCCTACGAAGAAGAAGAAATGTCGCAGGAAGATGTCCGAACACGCGTAGCCTCTCAGCGTCTCGACATGAAGCCTTTCACTAAGCTCGGGGACTTTCTCCCTGACACGGATGGATGGCACAACATGTTGGAGTGATTGTCGATATATGACAATGTGTGTCCGTTTAGTCCGTACTTTCTGTATGACAAAACTTTGAGTTATGCATGGCGATACTTTATTTGTTATGTAATTAAACTGTCCTCCTCCTTGACTAGCGAAGATCACTCTAGTTAGGGCATTTTGGGTATGATGAACTTTGTTATTTATGCTTATGATATGTTGCTTCTATTTTTGCCAAGTCTGTCTCTTTCTGTTGCTCAACTATATATGTTGCATATCATCGACTCATGTGACGATGCAGGTGCATAGATCATCGATGGCGAAGAAGTGCTACTCCAGGAGTATAAGACGAGAGGCCGGAGTGTCAGGCCCAGGGGTACCAGTTTTTGATTTCCGAGCGACAGCAAGTAGTTAGTTTAGGTTCACGCTAATGCGAGAGAGGGATACGAACTCATGTACTTCATAGTTCCGCTCTCACTCATAGTGTAGCTCTTCTCGCGTATATCATTGTTTAGATGGATGACGATGTAGTTGCAAGTAATCGAGACTTGTATCGCTATTTTCAAGATGATGACAAGAGACCACTTTGTGTTGGATGATGATTATGATGATGACATGATTTGATGAGACTATTTGTATGTATATGCTATGGTTACATTTGTATGTGTATGAGAGCTAAAGGTTATTGTATAAAGCCTATTCAAATACAAAACAAATATGCATAAAATAAACAGAAACTAATAAAACTAGCAGTAGAGAGGGGAATAAAGTTAGCAGTAGCGCTCCATTACCAGTAGCGCTTACTTCTAAAAAGCGCTGCAGATATTAGCAACAACGCTCTTACCTAAAGCGCGCTACTGCTAGCCATGTATAGCAGTAGCGTGGGACGACAGGCGCTACTGTACACGTTAGGTGTAGCGCCTTATTAGTAGCGCCTTATCAGTAGCGCGATGTCCCGCGCTACTGATAGGCAAAATACCCACGCTACTGCTAGGGGTTTCCCTAGTAGTGAGAGGACATAGCAATCATTCAAAATACTTAGAACTCTAAGAATTCAAAATGCAAGCTCATCTACAGTAGCACCAAGAGTAGCTAATTATTCAAAATATAAACCACAAAAGCAAAAACTAATCGGACAAACGGAGGAGTCACATACCAAGCAACAATCCCTCGAAATAGTTTCAGAAATGGAGCTTCGAGCAAAGAGATCGAAATCCGCGGGTTTGAGAGCAAGAACATGAGAGAGAGAGAGAGCAATGTTGATTTTTTGATGGAGGTAGATGTTGATGTGGGATGAAGAGATAAGTGAGGGGGCCCACGTGGGGACCACAACCCACCAGGGTGTGCCTGGGGGTCCTAGCGCGCCCAGGTGTGTTGTGCCCACCTGGTGCACCACCCTCTGATATTATTTGCACCAAAAATTCTTAAATATTCAGAAAGAAACCGTATTAAATTTTCAGAGCATACTGAGAACTTCTATTTTTGGGTCATTTTTTATTGCATGGGAAAATCATAAATCAGACAAAACATGGCATTTTATTTTATGTAACTAATAAAAACAGAAAACAAAAGGTAGGGACAGAAGGTAGTGCTCACTAAATTCGTCAACACTACAAAAAAAATACACTTCCGTGATGATACGTGTTTGTCACAGTAGGTCGCTTTTTTTGTCATGCATGTACATCCATGACAAATTTATGACAGAATCAAGATAGTCATACCTGTGCTGTCGTAGAAGTGTTCCATGACATTACCAAAATTATCATCACGGAAGTGTCCACTTCCATGACGATAAATCGCGCGTCACAGAAGTGCTTTAGTCAAGGGTGACCGACACGTGGCATCCACCGTAACGGAACGCCGTTAAGCTATCGGGTCGGATTTTGGATCCGATAACCCGTTAACAGCCCCGACCAATGGGAAATTTCCACGTGTAAAATTCTGATTGGCCGAAGGGAACACCTGTCAGCTCGTCAGTGGGCCAGATGTTGCCTGTCCATTGGAGGGGACACGCCTATGGTACATCGACACGTGGTTGGGCCCAACAGAGGCCCATATAGGTTAAAAAGGCTCGCCCAGTCAAAGGCCCGTAGATCTTAATCAGGTACTAGTGGGCCAGCCCAATAACGGCCTGCTTAATAAAGGCCCATTTACGGCCCGAAACCAGATCTGGCCCGTTAATTGTTCGCCCAATATTTGGGCCCATTTACGGCCCGAAGCTAGATCTGGCCCGTTAATTGTTCGCCCAATATTTGGGCCCATTTGCGGCCCGAAGCCAGATCTGGCTCGTTAATTGTTCGCCGAATATTTGGGCCCAACTACAGCCCAGTGACTTTCGGTCTGTTAGAGGCCTGATGTAGACATGGGCCCACTTCAGCCCGATGTGACTTTTGGCCTGGGAATGGCCCGTGCTACCCATGGGCCATATATGGTCCGACGGGACATCGGGCCCACTAACGGCCCGTGCTAAAGGTGGCAACAGTTAAGCCCAACGTGACTTTGGGCCTGTTAAAGGCCTATCGCGTAATTCGGCCCGTTGATGCCTGTACTAAGCTTTTGGCCTCTTAAAGGCCCATGATATCAGTGGGCCAACTAAGGCCCGAGATATGTTTCGGCCTGGTAATGGCCCGTGAGCTAACTGGGCCCATAATGGCCCGGTCTACATTTCGGCCTACTGAAGGCCCGTTGACGACTAGTGAAAATTGAGGCCCAACATGCATTTTGGCCTGCTAAAGGCCTGTGGTTTCATCTCGGCCGTAACAGGCCAGTACAATATTCAGCCTGTTAATGGCCCAACGCTACCTGGGCCAAACTAAGCGCTGGGACGACAAAAGGCCCAACTAAAATATAGGCCGATGTAAGTTTGGGCCTGGCGCAATGTGTGTGAAGGCCCCAATCATTCGGGCCCAAGAAAGACGTAGGCCGGCCCAATTGTGGCCCGCTAAAAACCTGGCTCGTTAGAGTCGAATGTTTCGGCCCGGTCGACTACATCTGATTTTTTTCAGATAGCGAATGATGGCAGTAACTAGTAGGAATTAAGAACAAACCTACTCTATACAATAAAGAAATTATGACATAGTAACTAAGAATAAACCTACACTGTACAATAAAGTATTTAAGGTATATTACATCCACTAGGCATCGAAGTTCGCCACCAGTGATCATAAAGTGCAACGAAGAAGCAGATTAAAAAAATTGGGCACCATTGCAGCATAACAAAATAATACTGAACCGAGACCACTTCCAATACAGTTCAAGAAAGGTTAGCCTTGCGGGGGAACTGCTGCGCAAGCTACTGAGCAAGGCTGTGAGACCGGCCTAGCATGTCGGTCATAGCTTCCAAGTGTAGCTGTTTAGCGATGAGGTTCTAATTGGTGTTCTCCGCAATCTTTCTTAGAGATAGGACTTCAAGTCGAAGTTGAGTTGCAGAATGCCTTTCTGCTAGAACTTGGGACTGAAGAAGTCGAACTGATTCAGACAACAAATTCTTTGAGCTTGTCTGACTGTTAGTCTCAAGTAACTTGAACACTGCATCAACACAAGACTTTGGGGTTGTCTCGCTATCTTCAAGATGTTTTGCCTTCTTTGCTGCAAGATATGTTGGGTTTGTCTCACAGTCTTCAGCAGACTTTTGCATGCCATCAGGCATATCATCCTGAAACAAAGTAGAGAGATGACAGGTTTTGCACGTGTATAAACGA
The DNA here is from genome assembly GCF_018294505.1 of Triticum aestivum. Classification (NCBI taxonomy): domain Eukaryota; kingdom Viridiplantae; phylum Streptophyta; class Magnoliopsida; order Poales; family Poaceae; genus Triticum; species Triticum aestivum. The sequence continues at coordinate 132,295,395 of NC_057804.1, read as the reverse complement.
AGATGATAATTGTTCTGTCAATTCTATCCAATTTCAAATTAGAAAATAAAGAGTAAGTTCAAAATATCAATAGCATAATTTGTCATTGTTCATAATGCAGGGAGATTCACCACACTACTGGATTACCATGTCAACATAACAAGCATAGATGAAGGGCAAAGAAAATCATTTTATCTATTTTGGATAATGTGCATGGCATGTTGTTCATATCATCAGCCACATCAGTAAGATAAAATAGGAGATGACAAGGTGCAAATGTGGGCTGCTTCACCACACACTGGATTATAGATCCACAAAACCAAACATACACATAGGGAGTATTAAGTAATGTGCATGGTATAAATAAGAAATTTGGTTTTACAAGTAAAACTTAGAAATTACGGTTCTTACAAACATGCATTTTGGTAGAAACAACAAACTAAACAGTAGTAAACGATAGGGAGTATGAGCAAATTAAACAGCAGTTGAGGATAAAGCCTTTAGAAGGACTGACTTACCTTAACAGTTAACACCGGCTTTATAATTCCCTTCTCCATGTCAAGGGAAGGATAACTCAAGAATTTTAGCACATAATCTTCTTCATAAGCATTGCCTGTACTCTACATTTTGTAGAGAGTAATTATAGATATGATAATACTGGAAGGGATAGAGGATAAAGAAGATAAGATGCAGATTGATGCTACATAATCAACTACCAATCCCTGGAAGTACAAGCGTTATAGGACAAAATTGTCACATCCCTAGCTTCTGGTATTGCACTAGGCTAGCTTCATGTGTGCCTCATATTTAAATTTTTCTTAACTTTGAAATGGGGATTGCTCAAACCCTAGCATTAAAGAAATTCACTAGGTTCACCTAATATATTTTCAGTAAGTCCAAATGGCTTTCAAAAATGTTCTTGATTTTTGACAAAGGTGAAAACCTCTACCAAAAATGATGCCAATATTTTTGGGCCATTATGGATTTTTGAATAATCCATATTGTATTTGAATTGGGGCATTTAGATACTATTAATATTTTTAAATGCTCCAACAATTCTGAAAATAGTTAAGGGCCTCTGTAATAATCCATTTAATGCCCACAATTATTTTCAGGATTTATTAAAATGATTTGGGCTATAAACTAAATCAGAAACAAAACTACAGAAATAGAAAAGGAAACAAAATAGAAAAAAAGGGGGAGAGAGGCTTACCTGGGCCACTTACCAGCTGGCCCAGCAGTTCGGCCCAGCTGACTGGCCATGCCAGTCGTCCCTCTCCTCTCGCCAGAAGGACAGCGCGCGTGGCCGACGCGCGCGAGCACGCGCCTCGGCAGCTCCTGCTTGCCGCCGAGGGTCTGGATGCCTCTCCCGAGCGCCACGCAACCCTCTAGCCCTCCTACTCTCCCCGTGCCCCTCTCCTCTCTCTCCCCCAAACGCTCTCCCCCTCCTCTGTTCTCCTCACCGAACGCGCCGCCGCCGCCGACGAGAACCATCGTGCCCACCGGCCACCCCTCGCCCTGTCGATAAGCCCAGAAGAACCACCATCGTCTCCTGCATCGTCTACGCCAACCCGTTCGACTGCGGGAGCTCTGCAACGTCGTACCCGACATTCTCTTCGTTGTTCGGCCGCCAAGATCGCCGGCGACCTTCCGTCTCCATCAGCCCCTCTCCAAGCTCGTCGACCCGCTTTTCGTGCTCGTTGTAAGCCACTGACCGTCCCCACCCTCTTCGTTCTCTCTGCCACACGCCGTAGTCGCCGCGCCACCCGCACCCGCACGCGCCGCCGCCTCTTCACGCCGCCTTCGTGGCCACAGCCACGCGGGCTCGAACCCGAGCATGTCACCGCATTCGCCATAGCCCCAGGAGCCGAACACACCCGCCTGCAGCCCCTACCGTGCCCCGTAGCAACAAACCCACACGCCACCGAACTCCGGTCGCCGCTGCTGATGTCGCCGTCATTGCTACCGCCCACCTCAGGCCTCCCCGCGACCACCGTCGGACGCGCCGCGATGCCAGCTTCCCGTAGAGACCAACCGCGGCTCAAACCGCGGCCTGTAGGCGAAACCCGAGCCGTTGCAGTGTGCCTCCGCCGCGTTTCTGGTTGCCGCCGGCGTATCTCCGGTGAGGCTGACGTGGCCTCGTTAGTTAGGCTAATCCCGGATTAGTTTAGCCACTAACCTCTACCCCGAGTCACTGACGTGTGGGCCCTAGGCCACTAACTAAACCAAGTTAGTATTAGTTTAACGCTAACTAAACTTAGTTAGTTTAACTAACTACTGACAAACGGGACCCACTGGTCAGTTTGACTGGACCGGCCCCATTGACCGCTGACGTCACAGTGACGTAGTACTGACGTAGTAACTCTTTTTCTGGATTTATTCTTATACAGGAAATTCCAGAAAATACCCAAAACTTCTAAAATTCATATAAATTCAACCGTAACTCCAAATGAAATAATTTATATATGAAAAATGATCAGAAAAATCCAACCTATCCATCTGTACCATTTTCATGCATGTTAGAACAACTTATAGCTGCTGTTTAGGACTAATCATATTAAGGGCATTTAAACCATCACATATGGAGTTTGAATTTGAATCTTTGATTCAAATCAACTCCATTTAACTGGCTGCTAGTTGCATTAGCTCAAACCACAGCATATTGCCATGTCATGATCATGCATCATATTGTGCATTGCATTGATTGTGTTCCTTCTCTGTTGCCGGTGGTTGTACCCTCTCGATAGACGTGTTTCAACGATGAGATCGATGACACCGATGAAGAGCTATATTATCTTCAGAAGTGCCAGGCAAGCAAAACCTCCTTGTTCATTCCGATACAATCCAACTCTCTCGCTCCTGCTCTCTTTTACTTCATTATGACAACAACGTTTCAACTATTACATGCTGCGGTAGTTGAACCCCTTTATCCTCTGCATGACCTGTCATTGCCACAGTAAATAGATGAAACCCACTAGCATGAGTAGGAGTTGTTTGAGACCTGATGTGCCTACTCATTCATGCTTGTTTGTCATGCCTGCTATTGCTTAGAGTTTTGTCAGGTCTGATTCATCGGGAAGGAATCAGAGGTGTGTGATCATGTCCTACTGTTGAGAGCTAAATGTGTGAACACGATTTGGTAAAGGTAGCGGTGAGAGGCCATGTAGGAGTACATGGTGGGTTGTCTCATTGCAGCCGTCCTCAGGAACTGAGTTCTATGTTTGTGATCCATGAACAGCTACTACCACACATTGGAATGCTTAAGTGCCCCTCTCGACTTATTAATCAACTCGATCTCTGTCCAGGAGTTGCAACTAGTTTCTGGTGTTTGTAGGTAGTGTTAGTAGTCTACCAAGTGGCACCCGGTACAGGTGGGCTTGGGACAGACTAGGCACAGTGGCACGGTGTACCAAGTGGCACCCGGATGGTGGGCTTGGGAACCCTGCTCACATCGTTTGGGGCCGTGAGCGACACCCCGGCCGGATCTCCTTGCGGATGGAACCCGAATAGGCGATAAACCTGGACGAGAGACTTGTGCGGTTAGTCAGGTCGTGGCCGACTCCCACGCCCGGCTTCCGCTTGAAGGTTGCCGAGGTACATGACGTGTACAGGGCGATAAGTGGGAAGACAGTGTGTGAAGAAGTACACCCCTGCAGGGTTATCATTATCTATTCGAATAGCCGGATTCCACGGATATGGAAACTTGGACCCCTTGCATAGTTCATAGACAAGTGAAAGTGGATACTCTAAAATACGCAAGATAAGCATGAGTGCTATGGATGGCGTTCTCGTAGGGAGACGGGAGCGGATCCATAGTGGTGTATTGATATGGTGAATATGTGGACTCGTGTGCGCCACCTCAAAAGAGTTACTTGCAGTCGTAGTTCAGGATAGACACCGAGTCAAAGCTGGCTTGCTGCAGTTAAACCCCACCATCCCCCTTTATTGATAATGATGCATATGTAGTTAGTTCTGATGTAAGTCTTGCTGGGTACATTTGTACTCACGTTTGCCTATTTTATGTTTTTGCAGAGAGACTTCAGTCTCGCTAGTAGTTCCGCTTGGACTTCAACGTTTAGCTTGTTACCTCAGCTACGATCTTGTGCCCTCGGCAGGATCTGGTAGATAGTCAGGCTTTTCAGCCATTTTCATTTATAGTTGTCTGTACTTAGACAAGTTAAGCTTCCGCTTGTGCTTTGACTTGTATGCTCTGAATGTTGGGACATGAGACCCATGTTTGTAATATCTCGCTCCTTGGAGCCTAATGAATAAATACTTGAGTCGTAGAGTCATGTTGTGATGCCATGTTGTATTTGCACATATCGAGCATATTGTGTGTATGTTATTGAAATGCTTGGTATGTGTGGGATCTGACTATCTAGTTGTTTATCTTTAGTAGCCTCTCTTACCGGGAAATGTCTCCTAGTGTTTCCACCGAGCCATGGTAGCTTGCTACTGCTCCGGAACACTTAGGCTGGCCGGCATGTGTCCTTCTTCATTCCTGTGTATGTCTCTTCGGGGAAATGTCACGCGATGGATACCGGAGTCCTGTTAGCCCGCTACAGCCCGGTTCACCGGAGTCCTGCTAGCCCAGTGCTACAGCCTGGATTCACTCGCTGATGACCGACACGTTCGATGCTGGGTCATGGATGCCTGTCCCTGTAAGTTTGTGCCACTTTTGGTTTACAACTAGCCATGTCAGCCCGGGCTCCTTATCATATGGATGCTAGCGACACTATCATATACGTGTGCCAAAAGGCAAAAACGGTCCCGGGCAAAGGTAAGGCGACACCCGTGGGAATACCGTGCGTGAGGCCGCAAAGTGATATGAGGTGTTACATGCTAGATCGATGTGGCATTGAGTCGGGGTCCTGACAGCTTTGGTATCAGAGCTTGACTGCCTTTAGGATTACCAAGCCAAACTGGTCGGAGTTGAGTCTAGAAATTCTTTAGTTATATAAGGGAATTGATTGTGGGATGGAACGTAAGGCTCTTTTTACTCCTTTACCTTATGTCCTTCTGATCTGAGTCAACCTCTTCTCTTCTACGGGGATTAAGAACTAGGCTTTTCATATTTCTATTAGGGTCACGTGCTACTAATCCGTAGATTTATAGGATTGATGAATTTAAGCTTCAGTTCAGTTCCTACTACTTCCGTATGTTAACTGTTGATCTTGAAACCTTGATATTGTGCTTCTGAGTGGCTATGCCACCATTTTTGTAGCATGTCTCAAATTATTTTGAGCATTTACAGCCGTTATGCTGTCCGAGTCATCCCAGGTTTCTAAACAATCTGATGCATTTGCAAATCCTCTTCCTCTGTGTTCAATGTCCTTTGTGCCAGATTAACCACACTAATCGGTGCGTTGAGGTACTCTGTTGCCTCGACATATATGTTGGAGCTAGTATTATGACCCTAGGTGTCTTAGGGGATCATCTAGTAATCTAGCCATGATTTGTGTCCCAGTGTGATGATTCTGGCCTTTATTCCCGAAAGCATCCCATGATGCCACTTAGTAGTAGGTATTCTACTCCTTGGGTTTTGAACCCGAGATTCACCCTACTTACCTCGTGTTGATAGTGTTTGCTAGTTCCTTTAGGATATTAGTAACCTTAGCGTTAGTCCTCGAGGTCCGTGGTATTTCCTTCTTCAAATACTATGAACCGTTTATGGTAGAAGTTCTTTGAACCAAAAGATCACAACCAGAGCTCTTGATGAGTTCTCGATTCTATGTTGTGACTCTGCCAGTTCTACCTTCTGCATGGGTTATCCGGAAGAAATGTTGAGCTTTGCTCGACATACTAATCTATGCATCCACAACTTAGAAAGATATATGTTCCTTTGAGTTGTCCCTCTTTAGTTGTCTTCTGACCTTCATCTATTAATTGATAGTCAAGAGTATGCGTGCATTAGTTCATCGATGCCTATTACTCTTGTGGTCCGTTAAGCCATTCTATTCTGGAATGACTAGGAGAAACAAACTCCAGTACCTCATCCATATCTAGGGTTGGGACAAAGAAGTTGTATTCCATAGATCAAAATGCCAATCCAGCTTTTGTTCTGTTCTACCTTGAAGTATTACCTTTGTTATGTCAGGATTGTCATGAGAATTGCGCACCATCCTATGAACTCTTGATACAGTGATACTTCTTGCCATCATTGTTCATTCCTCGGTTCCGTGTTCTTGTAACCGGAATGCTGACAATTGAATCGTGCTGTGTGAAATCAATACTCCTAGCAACTCCGTTGCTTGGTAGTTAAATGGACAATAACCTCATTCTTAGCGTGTTGGTTATGGAATCATCATTCTAAGATAGATTGGCTACCTAGTCCTTATTTCAGGTGCACTCTCTGATCGATGAGTTAGGATTGAGTCAATCCCTCGCTCTATTGATCATATCGTCTTGCCCTGGAAAGCAAGATTGTTCTCGAGCTTAGTAACATATCGGTGGTTCGTGATGTTCCGAATATCTTCTCGGAAGTATTACCAGGTTGTCACCCGACCGCTATGTTGAGTTCGTGATCATGTTGATTTTCCTCCAAACCACCCATTCTCCAAGAATCTATGTTGGATACCCCTGAGCTAGTTGGTTAAGCCAAACAACAACTTGGAGAGTTGGAAGATAAAAGCTTGTCCGACTTAGTTCATTTTAAGGGATATCTTTGTGTGTGTGTGTGTGTTGAAGAAAGATGATATCTTCATTGATTGATCCTCGTGGTTAATTGTTGGATTTATTGTCTTACCCCAAACCTTTGATTTGAGTATGGGCTATCATCAAATCAAATCAGAACCAACGATGTTCGTAATGTTGTCTTACTCGTGGATTTTCCTCGAGCATACACCATTATATCTTTTGGGTCTGACCAATACTATCACCTTGTTCACATAGTTATGGAATTCCATCTCCATGGAAATCCCGATGAGTTGCTGTTGAGCCCATCAGCAGCATTTTGTCTCCCCCATGACTCATGTTGAACATCAACCTAGTGTTGGAAACTTTTATAAGCATTATCTTCATGTCCCATTCGTGAAGAATATGCTTGGATGAAAGAAGTGACGTCCTCTAATTCATGTGCATTTGGTGCAAGTTGCCGTCGTGAATTCGAGAAAGTCAATGTTGCCCCCTCTGGAACCATCCCAAGTCAGTCATGCATGTGCGAAGTATGCTATGGTTTCATAGGCTCGCTACCTCCATTCTATATGTGTCCCTAGCACACCAAGCCACTGATTGATTTGGTTCAAGGAAAGGGAGTTGTTGTGCTAATCCTAGGTCATGCACAAGACTTCGTTACCCTAGATGATGGATCCTAGCCTGAACTCGGTAGTGTTTTATTATAAGACTACTACGTGACCATGCTTGTCTGGGACAGTGTGTTCACATGTATGTAGTAGAACTAGCTCATGTTTTGCAGCTTGCTATCGTAGTTCATTTTCTGAGAATCTCGCAACGTCATCTCGTCGATTTGTGTTGCAAACTTTCTTTTCCAGACATGTTGTCTGAAATAACCTGTCACCAACCGGATCTGAATCTCAGACAGATGTGATGGTTGGTACTTTTCCAAGATCTGTGATGTAGGCTTTGGCAAGGTTGATGTTTTGGCCAACACACCTAGCCGGAAGACCTATTATCGTAGTATCTTGATTGAGGAAGTTGGCCACCTCCCCATAAGGATTTCGTAGGATCTACTTCCGTAGTTATTCCTTATGGAATCTTGTGCTCCCGAAGTCTGACCTTTACTTGATGTTCTAGATATCAAACCATATCTATGAATGGGATACACTAGCACATCAAAGAGAACATTAGAAGCGGAGTGCTAAATGTCTCTCGGTCGATCATCCAGATTTTGCTTCCTTGGCTTCGCTAAGGTGGAATCCGAGAAGGTTATCTTCCTTTGCATCTGCATTGTCCATCACTATTCATCATGGTAGTAAGGTGTGTTGCCAGGATCCTCGGCACGGATATTGGTAAAACCTTGATGAATATGGAAAGGCTCAAGTTCTTGAGAGCACGCACAAGCGCTAGGTGTTATCATCGGCACTAACTAGGATTCCTCTCAGTTTCCTCGGTTACGCTATAACTTTTTAAATAGTAGACTCACTCTCTACTATTGAGATTCTCCCCAGTTACTAAAATTATCCCTTGTGTTGTTTTCAACAAGGTAATCCACATCATCCATTCTAATCCGGGTATGCCATTCTACCGAACCCCTCCAAACGATCGCTCGAGTTTTGCCCTAGGCTGGTATAGAGAGTCTCAATGATCCCTATATCAAAGGTAATTCTTTTTGCCACTTAAGGTAATAATCTACGAATCACCCTCCTCCAGGATGTCTCGCTGAGGTATCATGGCAACTCAACTCCTCGCTACGTTGACAGTCGTTCACCACCGTCGTAAGTGTGGAATTGTTATCTACCTAGTGAGCCCTCGTCATCTGTCTCACTCCATTTCTTCAGATGTATGCTTCGTGTCTCAACTCGAGATATATGTCAATATCTCACCCCATGAGCTGACCCTGAGTTGTTCGGTCTTCGAGAAGATCGATTCTTCTAGAGTTTTCCTTTCCTCTTCTTGTCATGCTAGTTGGAGTTCTCAGAGGAAGACGTCGAGCCAAAGATGGTGATCAATTCAACGTTCTTATAAAGTGCCACCTGGATCGTGAAGATTATGTTAGTTTGCGTTCCCCCTTCATCCTACCCTACGCTTGAATCTCGGGACGAGATTCTTGTTTAGTGGGGGCGAGTTGTCACATCCCTAGCTTCTGGTATTGCACTAGGCTAGCTTCATTTGTGCATCATATTTAAATTTTTCTTAACTTTGAAATGGGGATTGCTCAAACCCTAGCATTAAAGAAATTCACTAGGTTCACCTAATATATTTTCAGTAAGTCCAAATGGCTTTCAAAAATGTTCTTGATTTTTGACAAAGGTGAAAACTCTACCAAAAATGATGCCAATATTTTTGGGCCATTATGGATTTTTGAATAATCCATATTGTATTTGAATTGGGGCATTTAGATACTATTAATATTTTTAAATGCTCCAACAATTCTGAAAATAGTTAAGGGCCTCTGTAATAATCCATTTAATGCACACAATTATTTTCAGGATTTATTAAAATGATTTGGGCTATAAACTAAATCAGAAACAAAACTACAGAAATAGAAAAGGAAACAAAATAGAAAAAAGGGGAGAGAGGCTTACCTGGGCCACTTACCAGCTGGCCCAGCAGTTCGGCCCAGCTGACTGGCCATGCCAGTCGTCCCTCTCCTCTCGCCAGAAGGACAGCGCGCGTGGCCGACGCGCGCGAGCACGCGCCTCGCCAGCTCCTGCTTGCCGCCGAGGGTCTGGATGCGTCTCCCGAGCACCACGCAACCCTCTAGCCCTCCTACTCTCCCCGTGCCCCTCTCCTCTCTCTCCCCCGAACGCTCTCCCCCTCCTCTGTTCTCCTCACCGAACGCGCCGCCGCCGACGACGAGAACCACCGTGCCCACCGGCCACCCCTCGCCCTGTCGATAAGCCCAGAAGAACCGCCATCGTCTCCTGCATCGTCTACGCCAACCCGCTCGACTGCGGGAGCTCTGCAACGTCGTCCCCGACCTCGTCTTCGTTGTTCGGCCGCCGAGATCACCGGCGACCTTCCGTCTCCATCAGCCCCTCTCCGAGCTCGTCGACCCGCTTTTCGTGCTCGCTGTAAGCCACTGACCGTCCCCACCCTCTTCATTCTCTCTGCCACACGTCGTAGCCGCCGCGCCACCCGCACCCGCACGCGCCGCCGCCTCTGCACGCCGCCATCGTGGCCATAGCCACGCGGGCTCGAACCCGAGTGCGTCACCGCATTCGCCACAGCCCCAGGAGCCGAACACACCCGCCTGCAGCCCCTACCGTGCCCCGTAGCAACAAACCCGCACGCCACCGAACTTCGGTCGCCGCTACTGATGTCGCCGTCATCGCTACCGCCCACCTCAGGCCTCCCCGCGACCACCGTCGGACGCGCCGCGATGCCAGCTTCCCGTAGAGACCAACCGCGGCTCAAACTGCGGCCTGTAGGCGAAACCCGAGCCGTTGCAGTGTGCCTCCGCCGCGTCTCTGGTCGCCGGCGGCGTATCTCCGGTGAGGCTGACGTGGCCTCGTTAGTTAGGCTAATCCCGGATTAGTTTAGCCACTAACCTCTACCCCGAGTCACTAACGTGTGGGCCTCAGGCCACTAACTAAACCAAGTTAGTATTAGTTTAATGCTAACTAAACTTAGTTAGTTTATCTAACTACTGACAGACGGGACCCACTGGTCAGTTTGACTGGACCGGCCCCGTTGACCGCTGACGTCACAGTGACGTAGTACTGACGCAGTAACTCTTTTTCTGGATTTATTCTTATACAGGAAATTCCAGAAAATACCCAAAACTTCTAAAATTCATATAAATTCAACCGTAACTCCAAATGAAATAATTTATATATGAAAAATGATCAGAAAAATCCAACCTATCCATCTGTACCATTTTCATGCATGTTAGAACAACTTATAGCTGCTATTTAGGACAAATCATATTAAGGGCATTTAAACCATCACATATGGAGTTTGAATTTGAATCTTTGATTCAAATCAACTCCATTTAACTGGCTGCTAGTTGCATTAGCTCAAACCACATCATATTGCCATGTCATGATCATGCATCATATTGTGCATTGCATTGATTGTGTTCCTTCTCTGTTGTCGGTGGTTGTACCCTCTCGATAGACATGTTTCGACGATGAGATCGATGACACCGATGAAGAGCTATATTATCTTCAGAAGTGCCAGGCAAGCAAAACCTCCTTGTTCATTCCGATACAATCCCACTCTCTCGCTCCTGCTCTCTTTTACTGCATTAGGACAACACCGTTTCAACTATTACATGATGCAGTAGTTGAACCCCTTTATCCTCTGCATGACCTGTCATTGCCATAGTAAATAGATGAAACCCACTAGCATGAGTAGGAGTTGTTTGAGCCCTGATGTGCCTACTCATTCATGCTTGTTTGTCATGCCTGCTATTGCTTAGAGTTGTGTCAGGTCTGATTCATTGGGAATGAATCAGAGGTGTGTGAACATGTCCTACTATTGAGAGCTAAATGTGTGAACACGATTTGGTAAAGGTAGCGGTGAGAGGCCATGTAGGAGTACATGGTGGGTTGTCTCATTGCAGCCGTCCTCAGGAACTGAGTTCTGTGTTTGTGATCCATGAGCAGCTACTACCACACATTGGAATGCTTAAGTGCCCCTCTCGACTTATTAATCAACTCGATCTCTGTCCAGGAGTTGCAACTAGTTTCTGGTGTTTGTAGGTAGTGTTAGTAGTCTACCAAGTGGCACTCGGTACAGGTGGGCTTGGGACAGACTAGGCATAGTGGCACGGTGTACCAAGTGGCACCCGGATGGTGGGCTTGGGAACCCTGCTCACATCGTTTGGGGCCGTGAGCGACACCCCGGCCGGATCTCCTTGCGGATGGAACCCGAATAGGCGATAAACCTGGACGAGAGACTTGTGTGGTTAGTCAGGTCGTGGCCGAGTCCCACGCCCGGCTTCCGCTTGAAGGTTGCCGAGGTACATGACGTGTACAGGGCGATAAGTGGCGAGAGCGTGTGTGAAGAAGTACACCCCTGCAGGGTTATCATTATCTATTCGAATAGCCGGATTCCTCGGATATGGAAACTTGGACCCCTTGCGTAGTTCATAGACAAGTGAAAGTGGATACTCTAAAATACGCAAGATAAGCATGAGTGCTATGGATGGCGTTCTCGTAGGGAGACGGGAGCGGATCCATAGTGGTGTATTGATATGGTGAATATGTGGACTCGTGTGCGCCACCTCAAAAGAGTTACTTGCAGTCGTAGTTCAGGATAGCCACCGAGTCAAAGCTGGCTTGCTGCAGTTAAACCCCACCATCCCCCTTTATTGATAATGATGCATATGTAGTTAGTTCTGATGTAAGTCTTGTTGGGTACATTTGTACTCACATTTGCCTATTTTATGTTTTTGCAGAGAGACTTCAGTCTCGCTAGTAGTTCCGCTTGGACTTCGACGTTTAGCTTGTTACCTCAGCTACGATCTTGTGCCCTCGGCAGGATCTGGTAGATAGTCAGGCTTTTCAGCCATTTTCATTTATAGTTGTCTGTACTCAGACAAGTTAAGCTTCCGCTTGTGCTTTGACTTGTATGCTCTGAATGTTGGGACATGAGACCCATGTTTGTAATATCTCGCTCCTCGGAGCCTAATGAATAAATACTTGAGTCGTAGAGTCATGTTGTGATGCCATGTTGTATTTGCACATATCGAGCATATTGTGTCTATGTTATTGAAATGCTTGGTATGTGTGGGATCTGACTATCTAGTTGTTTATCTTTAGTAGCCTCTCTTACCGGGAAATGTCTCCTAGTGTTTCCACCGAGCCATGGTAGCTTGCTACTGCTCCGGAACACTTAGGTTGGCCGGCATGTGTCCTTCTTCGTTCCTGTGTCTGTCCCTTTGGGGAAATGTCACGCGATGGATACTGGAGTCCTGTTAGCCCGCTACAGCCCGGTTCACCGGAGTCCTGCTAGCCCAGTGCTACAGCCTGGATTCACTCGCTGATGACCGACACGTTCTATGCTGGGTCATGGATGCCTGTCCCTGTAAGTTTGTGCCACTTTTGGTTTACGACTAGCCATGTCAGCCCGGGCTCCTTATCATATGGATGCTAGCGACACTATCATATACGTGTGCCAAAAGGCGCAAACGGTCCCGGGCAAAGGTAAGGCGACACCCGTGGGAATACCGTGCGTGAGGCCGCAAAGTGATATGAGGTGTTACATGCTAGATCGATGTGGCATTGAGTCGGGGTCCTGACAAAAATGTACTGACAAGAGCAATGGGCTACACTTCTGCACTGGCATTGTCTGTGTATTCTACTTGTTGGTAAGATTAAATATAGATCTGATCTTTTTTAGTAAATGGTGGGCGAGGGAGATAAGATGCAGAATGCTACAAAATAAACCAATCCCTCTTCCCATAATACAAGAGTGTTTTGAACACTGGTGTACTGTATAAAACATTCTTGTATTATGGGACAGAGGGAGTAGCTGTTAATGTAAGTATAGTGATAGACCACGTTCAGTCCTTACAAGAGGACTGCAGAGCTAAACCTCTTCAAAAGCATTGGGTTGATTCTAAATTTGTGTAAGAGTTCATACGGATCTTATAATGTCCACCAAATGGACGATTACGAGGCTAACATGTGTAGTGATGCTACATAATCAAACAACTATGAAAGTAAGTATGGTCATACAGGGCAAGAGGTACTCACGAGAGCAATGCAGTGTGCAGTATAGTTGCGAGATTCTGTGGTCCCTTGAGAACGAATGTTCTTCTGCTTACAGTTTTCGTACAAGTGAGACATTAAGGCAAATGCAGAAATGTAGTTCAAATTGTGACGTGATATCATAGACAGTACCTTACGCTGCAGCCGAGACCAATGTGTAACAAGATTATTCCAGTCACCATCGGATAAATGTAGCACCGGAGACTTTACAGAAATTTCGTTCAGAGGCTTGGCATCGAAGTGCGCTTGCCTTAGGTAGGAACGATACTTCATCAACGAGTGCTTGAAAAGCGCAACCAACTCTTGCTCGTCATCACAATCCAGTTTGCTCCTGGCCTATTTGAAAGAATGAAATCTTGTGTCTTCTGTCACCAGAAACATATGCGGTAATGACCATGAATAACATTAGTACATTACTTACACGTAAGTTGCGGAGGAATACTGGAAATTGCTCTGTTTCTGCGGTATAATCTTTCCATGAAGGAAAGATGCGCACAAAGTTCCTGACAACAACATAAGCTTCGTCTTCTAAACTAGGAAGAAATGGAACAGGGGTCCTATTTGCTGCAATTGGGGCTCTCTCTGGTTCGAAAAGGGATTTGGCAACTCGATTTGGTGTACTCTTTGCTGGAATGGGGGTTTTGCGTCGTACAACTGGTGCTATGTCAACTGGCATAATCATACTGTTTGCTGTAGTTGGGGTCTGCCGAGTTGGGGCATCAGAAATGACCAGTGTAGTGGGGCTAGAGTCTTCTTGAGTTGGGGTATTTTGTGGGTCAGGTGATATTGCAACCACCTAATGGGCTATTTGATTTATCAGGTGCCACTACCTTTTCCAAATACTTTGCTTATGCTCCTCCACGATCAGCAATCACCCTCTTCCTTTTGAACGTCTGATACACAAGAATAACATTTGAATGGATAAATATGGTATGATGACAGATGGAATATGTATTGAAAATGGATAGGCAGGGCATATTCACATACACGATGTGTAAACTAAGCTAATGGCAGTTTAACAAAGTAGAAGCAATGCAAAGCATCAGTTGCAAGATATGTGCGAGCAATGTAACCTTGGAAAGTTAGAGCAAGTACCTTGATGGGTGAATAAGATAGGGCATCTTCCTCTGGCTCCTCCACTAGGGAGCTACATTGACTTAGGTCTCCCTCTAGCTCAGAATCACTGTTAGGATCATATTCTGAGCATGAATATGTAGGTGGAGAGCGTTTGCATTACATTGCATCCAGACTTGACTTTAGTCCCTTAATGCCAAGTTTGACAGCCATGGCATTGTTCTACTTTATTCTTTTCATGTGCGCAAGCTCATAATCATTATGATGCTGTTCAGAATCTGAGATTGATGAAAACATAAAAAGTAGTCAGATTATCTATGGAATGCATTGTGGATTCAACTCGGAGAGTGTCTCCCTATAAACCCCTGCATATGGAAAGTTCACCTCCCATCGGAGTAAATGACCACGGGTAGCCTAGCCGGATCCCCCTGGTTCTTGAAAAAATAATAAGGCTGATCGAACCGTCAAGCATCCAAGAAGAAAGGCTGCCTTCCCCCGGCTGGCTACCCCCTTGGCCGGCTACCGAGGTGTCGTGGGGAACGAGCACCTATGGGGCAGGTCCCCTTTTTGGTTTGGCAGGGAGCGGAGGGGGCATGAAGAGCAGATCGAGGTGATACACGCGAGGGATTTTACCCAGCTTCGGAGCTCTCCGGAGAGATAAAACTTCTACTGCTGCTTAGTGTCTATATTGAATTTTTGCTCAAGAGCGATGAACGATGTCCGACTGAGCGTGGGTGTGTTCTGGTTTCGAATGAGTCGAACCTCGTCTACGTGCGCATGGGCCTCCTTTTTATAGGCTAAAGGGGTCACCGACAGGTGGCAACGTAGAGAGGGGTAGAAAAGTAAAAAGAGGGGTTGGTACAACCACTATCTACAGTGCCCCCTACCTAACTCTGGCGGCAGGGGACAAGGGCATTTAATACCAGTCCAGTCGCTTAAACAGTGCAGAAAACGACCGCTAGGAGTGCCACTGTTTGCCACGATGGCCTCCTCTTCATCTCCGCTTGCCACCACGTACCCCTGGCTGCACAGGCTCCTACCACGCGCCCCTGAGTAAACCTCAGGGCGACACGCGGGTGGATGCGCTGGAGCGCGGGCATAGAGTGACAGCTAGCCCCCGGCAAGTATCTTGTCGGGGTCGTCGTCTTGTCGTATCCGGAAGCTTGTCGCTTGTCGGACCTTGCCAGGACGCGTTGTGCGTCGCGGCAAGCCTCTTGGGGTGCCAAGGTTGGCCTTCCCGGCAAGCTCCTCCTGCCGGGGTCCTGTCTCTTCTTATCTTGAATACTTTGTTCTTGAATGGCGTCAATATGAGCTACGGAGGATCTTGGCGGACACCCGATAAGCCTTGCCGCGGGACGCTGCGACTGCCCGTGCACAAGTTCGGGGTTCTAAGGTACCCCTACTTTAGTACACCGACAGGAGCCCCCGGGCCTGGGCCACACACGGTGCCGAGCGCTGTTGGGCCAGGCCCAAAACAGGGCACGGGCACGCGCGGCCTGGGTCCAAACCCAATCTGACTCCGTATTCGCCGCGCTCTCCCTCAACGGCACGCGTCAAACGTGGCGTCGTGGGAGAGATCGTGGGCAATTTCTTTAATCAAGAAAGGCGTAACGTCCGCCCCCCTGTTTATAAGCAGGGGGAACAGGGCCGTTCCCCCACCTTCGCCACTTGCAGTTCCTTCCTCAGGAAGCTCCGCCACCCCCCTCCGCTTCCCAAGCCGAAAGAGAGCGGCTCTCTGCCGCTCGTCGCCGCCATCGCCACCAACGCCTCCGCGCTCCCCCGCTGCCTCCGCTGCCTCCGCCATGGCTCCGAAGACCGGGAAGGCCGAGAAGTCGGCTGAGGCGCTGCGACTCGAGGCGCTGCGCAAGGAGCGAGCACTTTCCCCCCCGAGCTCACCCCGAAAGCGCTGCGGGAGGAGTTCTACCTCTTCTGGTCGACGGAGACGTGGGCGCATCCGCGCACGCCGGTGCTCTCCGCCAAAGCTTCTACTTTGAAGCGGTGCCCAAAAGGGTACCATTTCTTTCCGGTGTTCTTCTATTGCGGGCTCTGTCCACCTTTTTCTGATTTCTTCTGCGACATCATGAATACCTACGGGTTTCATCTTCTTGATTTCACCCCCAACGCCGTTCGGACAATGGCGGTTTTCGCACACCTCTCCGAGAATTTTATTGGCATCCACCCGAATGTTGCTCTTTTTCGCCATTATTTCACCCCCAGAGCCGAGAAAGGAGAGCCATTGGCTGGCGGAATTGCCTGGACCTCATGAATCGGCATGAAGGAGGTGTATCTAGCGGGCGAGCTCCGCAGCAAGTGGGATGAGTGGAGGGCGGAGTGGTGCTGGATCTGTGATGCCAATCCGCAGCCATTCACCAACCTGCGCCAGACTCGGGTAGTTCGCGGCGGCGACTAGAGTGCTCTGTCGCCGGACGACGCCAAGCTGAAGATTGCCACCACCTGAATCCTCCGGCTCAGGCTTGCCGGGCTCACAGCAGGGGCAGTTGGCGCGGATTTCCTTTGCCGTCGCATCGCCCCTCTGCAGAAGAGGGGGAGGCCCGCCTGGCAGTTTGGCGGCCCGACGGATATCATGAGGCTGCGCCCAGGTCTCAACTTCAACTTTACTGTTCTGGAGCTTGACGGGATGCTGAAGGAGCTGTTCAAGCATGACGCCAACCATCCAGAGTGGTTCAGGCTGCCGCAGGGCGTCATCCCATTGTGCAACAACTCCCAGCGCGATCGCATCTGCGCAATGATGCCAGAGTGCGATTCGCACGGGATAATCCCAACTTGGATGGAGCCCGCCGATGACGTCGTGCAGCAATTCTTCGACGGCCTGGTGGAAGTAGCAGTCAGCGCCGACGAGCAGAGGCTCCTCACCCGCGACACCACCGACGATGAGATGCGGTACATCGCCACCAGGGCCGAAGAGGCGGCGGCAGCCGCAGCCGCGGGCGAATTTGGCTTCACGTTGGCGGAGGCAGAGGCAGCCGAGGCGGCAAGCCTTGCCGACCGAGAGGACCTTGCTGGAGGGGGCGTTGGCGAGGAGGAGCCCGAAGCCGAAACGAGCGAGCCTGCCGGGGGCGCAAGTGGCCAGCCATCTTCGAGCAGCTTGCCACAGGCGGAGCCCCTAGCACAGCCCCCAGCGCAACCAAGAAGGCGCCTCCGTAGGACTGGAGACACGACGGGGCAGCAGGCAGGCTGACAGCCGCAGCACCGTGCGTCACGCTCCACCACGGCAAGCACCGTTGCCGCGGGAGCGTCGCAAGCCGTGCCAGCAGCTGGAGCGGGGCCTTCCCGAGCCGCCACACCTGACCCTGCCGCAGCTTCCGCCAAGCGTCCAAGGGAGCCTACTCCTCCGCCTCGCCGCGAAGAGAGGATACCGGACTTCGACCTCTCCGCGCTGAGCTCCGACGAGGAGGAATAAGAGGAGGAGGAGTAACACTTTCTTCCTGTTGTACTTGTTTTTCTTTGATTTTTGTTGTTTCTTGTCTTGTATCTGATCTGCTTCCCTCTGAACCTTGTTCCATTTCAGGACTCTGGCCGAGAGAGCGGCAAAGAGGGCCAAGGTCCCCGTGGTTATCATCGAGGACGATCCTGCTGTGATAGCAGAGGACACGTCCGAGACTACCTTGACGGACCCGGCGCCATCTCCTCGAGACAGCCCCCAGCGCAGCCCCCAGCGTAAGTATTCGGTTTACTTCCTGTGGTGGGGCGCGCACGGGTGCTTTTTCCTTTTGCTGACATCTTGATTGTTGATTTGCTCGTGTAGGAGCAGAGCAGGCCCATCAGGAGGAACCAGAAGCCGCTCCAAAGGTGCTGTCTGCTTCAACTACACCGCCAAGGGGCGATTTTCCGACAAGGGAGCGCTCTCCGGCAAGGGAGCGGTCCCCGGCAAGGGGTAGTTCCCCGGCGAGGGGCGGGACCAGCGAGCCTTTGGTGGTGGAGCCCACGGTCACCAAGCCCAGCACAGGTAACCCTCCTTGTCAGAAATTTTCCCTTGAGTTTCTCTTCTTCTGATCTTCTTTTTGGATCTTTGCTTGACTTTTTCTTCCTCTTCCTGTCTTCTGATCCCCCTCCCACAGATCCTATGGAGACTGAGGCCACCGGTGAGGAAGGCGCACGCGGCAATGTTGAAGATGCTGCTGCGGACGAGGAAGAGCCCGGCGCCGATGAACCCGCCGACGAAGAAGCCGCCAAGGCTGCTGGCGCAGGAGCTGGCGAGGGGTCCGACAATCGTACTGGTGACCCTGAGGGTGCAGGAGCGCAGGGCGCTACACCGACTGCCGACCCCTCCGTCGCTGATGCAGTGCCGGGCTCCGAGGAGCCCCAGCCAGGCACATACTTGAAGGCCGGCGAGGGCGTATACATCAAGCTTCCCTGGGCGTCGAGTTCCAGGGCACCGGTCAAAGGAGAAGAGTTTGACGGAGAAGTACTCGCCTCTGCTGGGCTGGCAGTGGTTGACGCGCCCAGCAGCAGCGGTGGCGAGTCCGAGGAGGAGCAGTTGCTCCGAAAGTTGGTGTCACTCTACCGCGCCCGTCAAGCGAAGCTTGAGTCCCGGGAAGCGCTTGTCGCGCGGGCGGGAGTTGACATAGAAAAGCATGCGGAGGAGCTCAAAAGCCGCAACCAGGAGGCCCTCCGATCCATTGCGGAGGAAAGGGAGCAACTTGACGAGGCGAAGAAGGCGTTCATCCTGGAAAAGGCTGAAGCCGAGGAGCAGCAGAGGCTCGCCGCCAAGGAGCTGTCCAGGCGGGAAGGTGAACTAACACAGAAAAAGGTTAATCTGGACAGCCACGAGGAGGAGCTCGAGGCCCGGGAGCAGTCACTTGGCGGGGCACTCAAGGAGGCGAAGGATGTCGCCGCGGCTGCTGAGGCCGCCAAGAAGGAGTTAGAGGTGAAGGTGATGCAGCTGGAGGCGGACATGAAAGGGAAGAATGAAGAGCTTGCCGCACTCCAGCGTGAATGCGAGAAGGATGCACTTGCCCATGGCGATCTGCAAGTTCGACTTGCCGAGAAGATCAAGGAACTGAATGCCGCCAAGGACTCAAGCGCTGATCTGAAGCTAAAGCTGGCCACCTTGACAGAGACGCTGGATGCCGCCAAGAGGCGAGAGGATGACTTGAAGAAAGAGGTCAAGGGCAATGAAGAACTGCTGACGAGGGCTGCCGAGACTCAGAACACCTTCAAGGTCACGGTGGAGCTCTGGACGGAGGGCCTCGTCAACATCGCTGCATCCATCGACGAGGAGCTGGCGGAACTGGACTTGGCGGGCTTCGGGTACTCTACTGATGAAAATCTCCCGCCCAGCGCCAAGCTTACTTTTTTCTTCAAGGGCGTGGTGACGGCCCTCCAGCAACTCCGGGAAAGGATCCCGAAGAAGCTGATGGACGAGTCGCGCGCAATCTGCGCCAAGGTCTTGGAGAAGGTGTTGGTGAAGATACTCTTCCGCAACCTGGGCCTCGACCTCACCCGCGTCTTCAAGAAGCTGCCGGCGGGTGCTGATCTTGAAGAACTCAAAGCCATTGTCGCACCCATCATGGACAAGGTGAATGAGGTCAAGAGGGTTGATGGCGAGCGCGTGGATTAGACCACCTTTCTTCTCCTTTCCTTGTCGTTGTTTATCTAAGTCACGAGAACAATTTAGTCAGTGCCGCAACAAGTTACTTTTGTAATATAACTTTATTCTGGGCAGTATCTGCTATGTTATTTCCTTTACTCGATCTCTCCCTTTGTATGTTTTTACCCTACGCTTTTAGGGAACTTGCCGGCATGGGCACACTTGCCGTGAGCGCCGAGTGCGGAACATCAGCAGCTCGCTGGTGGTGCCGCTACCGGCAAGAAACCTTGCCACAACTAGTCGCAGCTCGCTTAAGTTGTCGAGCGGACTCGAAACAAAGTAAGGGCGCTAGCAGCTCACTTAATTTGTTGAGCGGACTCGAAACAAAGTAAGGGCGCTAGCAGCTCACTTAGGTTGTTGAGCGGACTCGAAACAAAATAAGGGCGCAACTAGCTACGGGTTGGTTCCTCCGCGCACAGGTTTTCCATACAAAGTGCGATCGTTCGAGGAAGATAACTTAAAAATTTTAAAAAAATTGATTGCTCAAACTCTGGCAACTTAGCTTTTCTGTCGTCTGCTTCCCGGCAAGAGCGGCACCTTTCTTGAACGATGCCCGGTCCACACCACCATTATCCTCTCCTTCCCCCCCGGCAAACGTGTGCGCGAGGGAAACTTTCTTCTCTTTGCGAAAAAAGAAAGAAGAGAAAATAATGACATGGAGCCTTATTGCTCGTTATTGCTTACCGGGGCTTGGTGCTGCACAAGGTGTCAGATAGTACATGCTAAAAAAGAAAGAAAGCACGAAATTGACAAGATGTGCGGAGCATATGAGTTTTACTTGTGCACGGGGTCTGCGCCCGGCTTTGTACAAAGGATTACATGCAACAGTGGCAAGACTTGTACAAAAGGTGGTTGCCGGAACGGGTTCCGGCAACCGCGCCTTACGGGTAAAACTT
Organism: Triticum aestivum; assembly: GCF_018294505.1. Lineage (NCBI taxonomy): Eukaryota > Viridiplantae > Streptophyta > Magnoliopsida > Poales > Poaceae > Triticum > Triticum aestivum. The sequence goes on along the minus strand of NC_057804.1, from coordinate 132,274,498 downwards.
ACGAAGATGCTCGATGTTCCAGGAGTTGCTCACCGGAAAGCCATCTTCGGTCTCAAGGCGGACTGCGCCAGGCCTAGTGACTCGTTTCACCCGGTAAGGGCCTTCCCACTTCGGCGTCAACTTGTTGGAATTCTTGGCGGACTGAACGCGCCGAAGAACAAGATCGCCTTCCTCGAGACTTCTGGCATTAACTTTGCGGCTATGGTAGCGGCGCAAAGCTTGCTGGTAGCGAGCGGCTCGCACAGCAGCCTGAAGACGACCTTCCTCAAGGAGCAACGCGTCATGTTGCCGCAGCTGCTCTTGCTCAAGCTCATCGTAAGCGAGCACTCGAGGTGATCCATATACGAGTTCCGTGGGGAGAACTGCCTCTGCTCCGTAGACTAGAGCAAAGGGTGTCTGGCCGGTAGCTCGATTTGGCGTCGTTCTGATCGACCAAAGAACCACCGGTAGCTCCTCGATCCAGTTTCTTCCGCACTTGTGCAGCCTGTCGAAAGTTCTGGTCTTGAGGCCGCGCAGCACTTTAGCGTTTGCCCTCTCTGCTTGACCATTGCTTCTCGGGTGAGCAACAGAAGCAAAGCAGATATTGGAGCCAAGATCTTGGGCGTACTGCATGAAGGTGCGGCTCGTGAACTATGTGCCATTGTCGGTGATGATCCAGTTAGGGACTCCGGAACGGCAAACAATTGACCTGAAGAACTTGACTGCTGAGTGTGCTGTCACCTTCCTCACTGGTTCCACTTCCGGCCACTTTGTGAACTTGTCGATGGCGACGTACAAGAACTCAAAGCCCCCGATAGCTCGGGGAAAGGGGCCGAGGATGTCGAGCCCCCAGACCGAAAATGGCTAGGATAAGGGGATCGTCTGGAGCGCTTGAGCTGGCTGATGTATCTGTTTGGAATGGAACTGGCACGCTTTACACTTGGTTACTTGTGCAGTTGCATCCTGGAGGGCTGTCGGCCAGAAGAATCCTTGCCGGAATGCTTTGCCGGCAAGTGCTCTTGCGCCAATGTGGTGGCCACATATGCCTCCATGTATCTCCCAACAGCTCTTGTCCTTCTTCCCGGGAAATGCACTTCAATTTCACTCCGTTGAATCTTCTTCTGTACAGTATGTCATCGACAAACTGGTACATACTTGATTGCCGGGCTACTCTTTCTGCTTCTTCTTGCTCTTTGGGAAGTTCTCCTGTTTGGAGGAAACGGACAATCTGCTGTGCCCATGCCGGAGCTTGTGGCTCAACGGCAAGGACTAAAGGCGCCAATGCTGCTGCGGGAACATCTGCTTCTACGGCAAGAACCTGCGGCTCTGCCGGAGCTTGACGTTCCCCGACAAGCTTGCCGTAGCAAAACTTGTCGGGAGCTTCTGCTTCAACGGAACAAACCCTAGGGCTTGCCGGAGCATCTTGCTCCTCAGCGCTCTTAGTGTTGTTCTCAGCTGCTGCGGGAACATCCGCTTCTACGGCGAGGAGCTGCACCTCTGCCGAAGCTTGACGTCCCTCGACAAGATTGCCGGAGCAAAACTTATCGGGAGCTTCTGCTTCAACGGAACAAACCCTAGGGCTTGCCGGAGCAGACTGCTCCTCAGCAATCTTTGTGTTGATCTTGGGGACCTTCTTGGCGGCGGCTTCGGGGAGCTCTGCCGGAAAGTAGTCGCCAGTAATCAACTTCCTCTTCTTGCTCTGTCCAGTTGATGGTGTCACAGATGGTTGAGTCAGCTTGAGCACAAAAATCCCTGGTTCCACAGGCAACTTGAGTGCGGCACATTTTGACAGGCCATCTGCAATGTCGTTCTGTGCTCTCGGAACGTGTTCCATCTGCAGGCCGTCAAAATGGTCTTCCAGCTTTCTCACTTCATCGATGTAAGCTTCCATCAACGGACTCTGATAATCCTTATTGACTTGACGGATGACAAGCTGCGAGTCCCCCCTGACAATGAGCTTCTTGATCCCAAGCTCTGCTGCGATTCTGAGTCCGGCAAGCAAGCCTTCGTATTCCGCAGTATTGTTTGTTGCTTGCTCCTTGGGAAAGTGCATCTGGACCACGTACTTGAGGTGCTCTCCAGTGGGTGCGACAAGCAACACACCCGCACCGGCGCCTTGCAGCGAGAAGGCACCGTCAAAGTACATGATCCATTCTTTGCTCGCCTCCTTGACGGGGATGCTCGTCTCTGGAGTTTCTTCATCAGGTGTTGGCGTCCATTCTGCTATAAATTCTGCCAATGCTCGGCTCTGGATAGTTGAGGTACTCTCAAACTTGAGGCCAAAGCTTGACAATTCTAGTGCCCACTCGACAATCCTGCCTGTTGCTTCTGGATTCTGCAATATCCTCTTCAACGGGAAGCGAGTGACAACTGTAATCTCATGTGCTTGAAAGTAATGGCGCAGCTTCCTTGAGGCCATGAGAAGGCCAAAAAGCAACTTCTGCACTCCAGAGTACCTTGATCTAGCCCCCTGCAGAAGGGAACTGACAAAATAAACTGGGCGCTGCACCATCTTCTTTTGTTTCTCTTCTTGTGGTTGTGCTGATTCATCCTTGTCGGGACCAGAGCTTGCCGGAAGAGCCCCCTGCTTGTCGCTGGATGCGCTTGCCGCGGCCACTGGCTCATCATCCGCTTCCCTCTCCGCCACTAACGCAGCACTAACCACTTGATTAGTTGCCGCTAGGTATAGCAGCAACTTTTCTTGTGGCTTAGGTGCGATAAGTGTTGGAGTGGTGGACAGGTACCTCTTCAAATCCTAGAGCGCGGCCTCCGCTTCCGGAGTCCATTTCATTGGACCTGCCTTTTTCAAAATTTTGAAAAACGGCAGGGCGCGCTCTGCGGACTTAGAGATGAACCTGCTGAGAGCAGCTACACAGCCGACAAGCCTTCGCACATCCTTGACACGCTTCGGTGCCTCGATCTGCTCAATGGCCTTGATCTTGTCGGGATTGTCTTCAATCCCCCTCTGGGACACAAAGAACCCGAGAAGCTTGCCGGAAGGAACTCCAAATACACACTTCTCGAGGTTCAACTTGAGATTGATCTTGCGCAGATTTGCAAAAGTCTCGTCCAAATCTTGGATCAAAGTAGCTCTGTCTTTGCTCTTGAGCACTATGTCATCCATGTAAGCTTCTACATTTCTGTGCAGCTGTGGTCCAAAAGCATGACTGACTACTCTTGCAAACGTCGAACCAACATTCTTTAGTCCGAAAGGCATCCGTACAAAGTAGTACGAGCCACATGGAGTAATGAATGCGGTCTTCTCTTCATCCTCTTCTGCCATGAAGATCTGATGATATCCTGAGTATGCATCAAGGAATGAAACCATATCACATCCTGCCGTGGAGTCGACAATCTGGTCAATGCGCGGCAAGGGAAATGGATCCTTGGGACAAGCTTTATTACCATCAGTGAAGTCAATACAAAGCCTCCATTTCCCGTTCGCCTTGCGCATGACTACTGGATTGGCTAACCACGTCGGATGGAGTACCCCTCGGACAAGGCCTGCTGCTTCCAACTTCTTGATCTCTTCTGCAATGAACTCCTGGCGTTCCACCGCTTGCTTCCTAACTCTCTGCTTGACGGTCCGTGCATGAGGACAAACGGCAAGGTGGTGCTCAATCACTTTCCTGGGAACACCGGGGATGTCAGACGGTTGCCATGCAAACACGTCGACATTCGCCCGCAGGAAAGCAACGAGCGCGCTTTCCTATTTAGGGTCAAGCGTGGCACTGATAGTGAAGGTACCACCAGCGCCAACCTCCTTGGCAGTCACTTCCTTGGTTTCCGGTGATGCTGTCTTCGCCTTCTTGCACTTGCCGGTGGAGCTAGATGGTGCGTCCTCGACGGTAGCGCAGCACTCCAAAGAGGTGCGCTTGCCGGAGTGGGCATCAGAGCTACTCTTGCCGAACTTGGTCTTCTTCTTCCCCCCGAGAGCTTCAACGGCAAGTGGGTTGCGTTCTGCTGCGGCTGCTGCTTCCCGGTAGATCTTGTCGGTACAGATAAGTGCATCTTTCTTGTCGCCAGGGACAGAAATGACACTTATCGGACCGGGCATCTTGAGTACATTGTAGGCGTAGTGAGAGGCTGCCATGAACTTGGCAAGCACTGGACGGCCGAGTATCCCATTGTAAGGCAATGGAAAATCAGCGACGTCGAACGTGACCCTCTCTGTCCTGAAATTGAGCTCGCTGCCAAACGTTACTGACAGTGTGATCTTCCCCTTCGGCTTGCTCCTTCCTGGATTAATTCCTTGAAAGGTACCAGTCTCTTCGAGCTCGTTGTCGGGGATCTGGAGCTTCCTGAGCACCGAGGAGGAGATCAGATTCAAGCCGGCCCCGCCGTCAACCAGCATCTTTGTGACCTTGAGGTTGCGGATGGTTGGCGAAACCAACATCGGCAAGCACCCGACCGCAGTTATGCGATCAGGGTGATCCTCGACATCAAAGATGATGGGCGTGCTGGACCACTTTAGGGGCTTGCGCGATTCGACTGACGGTTCTGCTGCATTTACCTCCCGCATCCACTATTTGAGTTGGCGGTGGGAGGTGTGCAGAGAAGCGCCGCCATCAACGCACAAAACCTCTGTCGCTTTCTGAAACTCCTGCTCATCGGTCTCATCCTCATCTATCTCATCATCTTCATCTTCGTCTTCGTCTTTGTCGCGGCCACGGGGAGGCCTATCTCCTTGCCGCTGGTTGGCCTTGCCGTGGCGCCCTCCCCGAGCGTGGTGCTTCTTGCCGGATCCTCCGCCACCTTCCTGGGCCTTCTCCTTGTCGCGGCGCTCGTATTCAGCTTTCTGTAGCTCAACAAGCTGCTCGACCTTCTTGCAGGCCTGGAGGTCATGGCCCTTGGTACGGTGGATCTTGCAGTACTGCTTGCCGGAGCCGTCCTGCTTGTCGGCGGCCACTACAGCCTTGCCGGAGTCGCCAGCTTTGGCCTTCTCGGCGCCACCTCCGTTGCCGGACTGCTCGACAACTAGCACATCCTTAACCTTCCTCTTTCTGTTATTCCGCCTCCGGTTCTTCTTTGCCGGAAGGGTGCCCTCACTGTCAGATCCTTCTACTCCTGCGTTCTCTCCAGGGAGTTTCCTCCCCTCCTCAGCACATGCACACTTGTCGGCCAGAGCATATAGCTTGCTGACATCTCTGATTTTGCACATCGCCATCTCCTTCCTCATCCTGCGGTTACGCACGTTCTGATGGAACGCGCTGATAACCGCGGCAGGGTGGACGTCTGGGATATTACGCTGCACCTGGCTGAATCTCTGTATATATTTGCGCAAGGGTTCTCCTTCTTTCTGGGCGAGCAGATGAAGATCGCTCTCCTGGCCATGGGGCTTGTGGCCGCCCGTGAAGGTGCCAACAAACTGATGGCACAGGTCTGCCCACGAAGAGATGGAGTTGTCCGGCAAGTGCATGAGCCAAGATCTGACATTGGGCTTGAGCACCAGCGGGAAGTAGTTGGCAAGGATCTTCTCGTTGCGCCCCCCGGCAGCCTGCACCGCGATGGTGTAGACGCTGAGGAACTCCGACGGATGTATCCTGCCATCGTACTTCTCGGGCATGTCTGGCTTGAAGTTCTTGGTACTGGGCCACTGGACTTGCCGCAGCTCACGAGTGAACGCTGGGCAACCTACCGCGTAGGGCAAGTCGCCCGGTTCCCCTGGCGCATGCATATCAATAGTGGGCCCAGCGCGCTGGTCTGACTGACGCCGCGCTTCTCTTCGACGCTCGATGCGAGTACGAGCGTCTTCTTGTCGTCGTTCTTGGAGAACTTGGCGTTGGTCGCGACGGGCTCGCGGGTCCGACGACGCGGTGGAGTCGGTGTCGAGATTGGCCCGGCGAGTCGGCGATCTCGGCCTTCAGGGTGGGGAGTGCATGGTGGTGGCGCCCCCACCAGTCTTGTCGCCTCCGGCCTCCGCCTGGGCGTCTTGCCGCGGCTTCGATGTGCTCGGTTGCCGGGGCTTGTCGGCGTTGGCGAAGCCGATGAGGCTCTGGATGGTCATCCTCCAGTCGTCGATCTTGTCCGGCGCTGGAGGGTAGTCTAGTAGCAGTTGGGCTCGGGCCAACGCTTCTTCCGGGGTTTTCGGCAGTGGGGGCAAACGATGCGAGGAGCGGGATATGCTCAAACTTCTAACAGTGTTAGAAGGAGCATCATCTCGTCCAGGCAACCGTGCCGCGCTCGCGCCAACGTGTTGGCGTGTATGTTGGCCTTGAGCTTCCCGCGATCCGCCGGCTTGGCCTTGTTCCAACGCGAGCACGGTGCCAGTGGCACCATGGCGTTGTCGATCCCGCGCCTCTTGAGAGGGGCGCGGCGTAAGTACGGACGCCGAAGCTTGCGGGGCTTTGTCCTTGGATCTGGTGATGATATGAGTCCCCCCGTCAGTGCCCGTTCCTCCGCCGGCATCTCCCCGACCGCCCGTTTGCTCCGGCGGCGGCGGTATCGACGTGGACGGAGCGGCCACCTCCGAAGCCTTCTTCTTTGGTGGCATGTCGACGAAGATGTTGATGTAGCGCGCGCGCGAAGACCGGATCAGGTTCGCACAACCTAGACGCCCCCTACCTGGCGCGCCAGAGATGTCGTGGGGAACGAGCACCTATGGGGCAGGGCCCCTTTTCGGTTCGGCAGGGAGCGGAGGGGGCACGAAGAGCAGATCGAGGTGACGCGCGCGAGGGATTTTACCCAGCTTCGGAGCTCTCCGGAGAGATAAAACTCCTACTGCTGCTTAGTGTCTATATTGAGTTTTTGCTCAGGAGCGATGAACGCTGTCCGACTGAGCGTGTGTGTGTTCTGGTTTCGAATGAGTCGAACCTCCTCTACGTGCGCATGGGCCTCCTTTTTATAGGCTAAAGGGGTCACCGACAGGTGGCAACGCAGAGAGGGGTAGAAAAGTAAAAAGAGGGGTTGGTACAACCGCTATCTATAGTGCCCCCTACCTAACTCTGACGGCAGGGGACAAGGGCATTTAATGTCAGTCAAGTCGCTTAAACAGTGCAGAAAACGACCGCTAGGAGTGCCACCGTTTGCCACGATGGCCTCCTCTTCATCTCCGCTTGCCACCACGTACCCCTGGCTGCACAGGCTCCTGCCACGCGCCCCTGAGTAAACATCAGGGCGACACGCGGGTGGATGCGCTGGAACGCGGGCATAGAGTGGCAGCTAGCCCCCGGCAAGTATCTTGTCGGGGTCGTCGTCTTGTCGTGTCCAGAAGCTTGTCGCTTGTTGGACCTTGCCGGGACGCGTGCTGCGTCGCGGCAAGCCTCTTGATGTGTCAAGGTTGGCCTTCCCGGCAAGCTCCTCTTGCCGGGGCCTTGTCTCTTCCCGGCAAGCTCCTCCTGCTGGGGTCCTGTCTCTTCTTATCTTGAATACTTTGTTCTTGAATGGCATCAATATGAGCTACGGAGGATCTTGGCGGACGCCCGGCAAGCCTTGCCGCGGGACGCTGCGACTGCCCGTGCACAAGTTCGGGGTTCTAAGGTACCCCTACTTTAGTACACCGACACGAGGCGGCCTGGCCTAGAGCCCTCCCAAAGAAAGCCGGCCACCACATGGCCGACTCCAGAAAGCCGGCCACCACATGGCCGACTCCATAAAACCGGCCATCACACGGCCGACTCCAAGAAGCCGGCCCCCAATAGGCGGCCCAAGTTGGGCGCTCGAAGCTTGTTCCAGCATAATGACGACAGGACAGGGCATGCCAACAGTGAGATACGCCGCCCCCGAATCCCGGGGTTCGCATGGCTACAGTACGCCGTACGGGGCTGCCATGACCCGTCCGGCGTGGCACTGTTGCCATGCTGACCATAACATCACCCACGATGAATTGACGGTACGGCCCGTAGGCGGCGGGCCCCCTTCGCCAGAGGGACATCTGAAGGCGGTCGCACGCTTCCTAGTCGGCCAGGGATATAGCTGGCTCTCCCCAGCCGGCTTGTTCCCTCCCTCGAAGAATGTGCCTCATTAAGGAGACCAGACGAGGTGAGGCTACAGTGAGCGCCCGCAAGGCGGCGGCACTGTAGCCACGCTTACCTCGACCAAGCCCTCGTCATCAAGGGTGAGGCGACAGTAACCAGCCCCCGACAAGACCCCAAGCGGTGGGGCCTACCTGTCTACTAGGAAGCCGGTAGCCAGCGGGACCCACCAGTCGGCGGGCCCTAGCTGTTGGTGGAGACGCCGGCCAGCGTAGACACTGACGGCTGGGCCCACGCCCAGCCGGATTACCATTATACCCCCGGAGGGTAGGCCTATATAAACCCCCCGGGGCACCCATGCAAAGGGTTGGACCTTGATAGATTTAGACACAACTCTGAGAGGATAAGAGAGCTAGCATTGCCTCTTCTTCCTCCTCTCGCCGAACAGCTCAAGGAGCCTCTTGTAGCTACTTGTTGATCTAGTGCTCATGCAGAGACCCCGCAGAGCAGGACTAGGGGTGTTATCTGCACGGAGAGCCCCGAACCCGGCTAAGATTCGCAGGCGTGCATGTCTTCGCCTTATCCTGTTTCCAGGCACCGGCGATGTCTTATTGGCTCCCACAATGAAAAGCCACCCGTTGGCATATGTCGCACCAACCACCCGACACCTCCCCAACCGTGCTGACCAGACCACACACAGAAATACAAACCCCTTATATCTCTATAACAAGCAGGCACACATTTCAAAACTGAAGTAGGAACATTAGAATCATATGAAATTCGTATTTGAACAAATAAACTAAGAAATTATGAGTGGCGTAATGTTTAGCTTCAAGGGTGGAGTGTTGGTAGTGCGACACAAAGCAACTAGGCAGATTGTATTCCATGTAAAAGATCGAAACCTATGTAAAAGCTGGAAATGACACTTTCTTTCTATACAATGCAGTGCTCGTTACCCACACATGATGGAAGAGATCACATAGAGAAATACTATTCACTCATGTCTACGGTTCCAGTATTTAGAAACAGGGTGGTCCACCTTAAAAGAATATTGACAACAAATATGACAAGGCAAGCATAGATGTAGTGAATCAATCATTTACTTGTGAGCTTATTAGGACAAGTATGCAGAAATGTAATTGCAGTAAGAGACCGTCCAAAATCGGAATGAAGAAGTTTGTCTAGCACTTATTGTTTGCAACTAATCGACGTGAATAATTGGATATTATATCGAATGAGTAAGAAAGACAAGTAAAATTGTCAACAAACCTGGCTTCCAGTAGTAATCTGGGTCAATGTCAGTACGACCAACAATCTAAAATGACTAGTTTCTATTCTAAGGGCCGGAATTTTGAAAACCCTGTGAACTTTAGAGGTACTAAAGATTACCGAAATACATCTGAACTGTCACAGCCCTAGCTTAGTCCTTGGCTGACTCTGCATAAACATCCATGCATCATGTTTAAATTTAAAGAAACTTGAAATGGGGATTGTTTAAACCCTAGCACCAAATGAATTCAACTAGGGTCAAAATAAAATCTTTTTCATTAAACTCAAAATGCCCTCTAAAAATGTTCAACATTTCTGGGTTGAGGTGAAAGCATCTACCAAAAATGATTTATATTTTTGCAGGACATATTGGGCTCTGAATTAAATCATACTCTATTTGCATTTGGGCATTTCAATACTATAAAATATTTTAAATGCTCAAATAATCATAAACTAAAATGTTTACTGTTGGATATATTCTAAACAGTAGCCATGATTAGTTTCATGATTTTTGGATCTGTTTAAGTATTTTTAATAAAGCCACAAAGTTACAGAAATAATAGAAAACAGAAAATAGAGGAGCGAGAGAGAACTTACCTGACTTACCTGTCGCGGCCCAGCTGGCCAGCCCACCTGCACAGCCTAGCCCGCCTGGTCCCTCCTTTGTCGCCTTCCTCCTTGCTAGGAGGACGGGCGCGTGCCCGACGCGTGCGCACCGCCGTGCGCCACCTCCTGCTTGCCGATGAGCCCCTGGACGCATGGAAGACTCTCCCCCACGGCCCTCTCTCCTCTGCTCTCTCTCTCTCGCCCGGACCGAATGCGTCCGTCGCCGCCGACGAGCACCGCCGTGGCCACAACAACTGCCTCGCCTCGTCGTTGCACCCAGAGGCTCCGCCTCGACCCCCTCTTCCTCTCCACCAACCCACGCCCCGCCGGACGCCCTCGAACGCCGGCCACGCCGTCTTCTTCAACCTCAGTCCGCCGAGATCGCCTCCTCCGCCCCGTTTGCTCCGGTCATCCCCCGAGCTCGCCGTCCACCCCACGACGATCACCGTGAGCTTCTGCCTATCCTCCCCCTCTCCGTTCGCTCTGCCGCGCCCCGTAGCAACCACACCGCACTCACCCGGACGCGCCATCGCCCGCACTCGTCGCCGGTGATGCTCCGATGACCATTTGGTCCCAGGCATGCGCCCAACGCGCTCCCCGCATTGCGTAGAGACTCCGTGGGACCTCGCCACGCTCGTTTGTGCACCGCAGCCCCATCCCCACTTGCACCTGAGCTTCGGCCGCCGCCAAGCTCGTCGCCGACACCACTCCGGCCACTCTCCGGCCGCGCCACCACCACGGTTGGATGCGGACGAGCGTCCGCATCCCGTAGCTGTGCTTCGCGCGCCAAACGGCGCCCTGTAGGCGGACCTCGCAGCGCACCACCGCGTCTGGCCTCGCCGGCGTCATGACGCCGGCGGGTTTGACCCGTTGACCTTGACCGAGTGGGCCCAGGTTGACTCCCCCCTGAGTCTATGACAAGTGGGGCCCGCTCTGCTAATTAACTTAGGTTAGCACTAACTAATATTAGTTAGTTAAACTAACTACTGACACGCACGGCCCACAGGTCAGTTTGACCTGGACCAGCCCCGTTGACCGCTGACGTCACCTTGATGCACTGCTGACGCAATAAAGCATTTACTGGATATATTCTTATATAGGAAATTCCAGAAAATGTAGCAAACTTCAAAAATTCATAGAAAATAATCTATAACTCAGATTGGAATGAATTATATATGAAAAATGATCAGAAAAATCCAATCTGTCAATCTGTACCATTTTCATGCATGTTTAAACAAGTTAAATTGCTGTTTAGTGCAAAACATGATAAAGCACTATTTAAGATCACAAATGTGTTTGAACTTTGAATCTTTGGTTCAAAATAGCTCAAACCCATCTGGTTGTAGTTGCATTAGCCCAAAACACTCATTTTACCATGTCATGATCATGCATCATATTGTGCCTTGCATTGATTGTGTTTCTTCTCTATTGCCGGTATTTGTCCCCTCTCGATAGACGTGGTTTCGACGATGAGATCGATGACACTGATGAAGAGCTATATTATCTTTGGAAGTGCCAGGCAAGCAAAACCCCCTTGTTCATTCCGATACAATCCCACTCTCTCGCTCCTGCTCTCTTTTACTGCATTAGGACAACAACGATTCATCTGTTACTTGCTGCGGTAGCTGAACCCCTTTATCCTTTGCATGATCTGTCATTCCACGGTAAATAGATGAAACCCACTAGCATGAGTAGGAGTTGTTTGAGCCCTATTGTGCCTACTCATACATGCTTGTTTGTCATGCCTGCTACTGCTTAGAGTTCAGTTGGGTCTGATTCACCGAGGATGAGTCAGAGGTGTGTGAACATGTCCTACTGTGTGTGTGAGCAGAGAGTGTGAACACGATTTGGTAAAGGTAGCGGTGAGAGGCCATGTAGGAGTACATGGTGGGTTGTCTCATTGCAGCCGTCCTCAGGAACTGAGTTTTGTGTTTGTGATCCATGATTCAGCTACTACCACGCATTGGGCCCGAAACCAATGGACCCTCTCGGCTTCTTAATCACCCTTGTCCTCTGTCCAGGAGTTGCAAGTAGTTTCTGGTGTTTGTAGTATGCTGGAGGCCATGCACATCGCTGACCAGAGGGGTGGGCTGTGATGCGGTAGGCACGTGGCACGGTGTACCGGGCGGCCGTTTGGTGTCTCAGGAACCCTGCACACATCATTTGGGGCTGTGAGCGAAACTCCGGCCGGATCTCCTCGCGGATGGAACCCGAATAGGCGATAAATCTGGACTAGAGACTTGAGTGTTTAGGTAGGTCATGGCCGACACCCTCGTTGGGCTTCCGCTTGAAGGTTGTCGAGTACATGTCGTGTAAACGGCGGTAAGTGGTGAGAGCGTGTGTGAAGAAGTACACCCGTGCAGGGTTAACATCATCTATTCGAATAGCCGTGTCCGCGGTAAAGGACTTCTGGGTTGCCTGTACAGTTCATAGACAAGTGAAAGTGGATACTCTAAAATGCGCAAGATAAGCGTGAGTGCTATGGATGGCGTTCTCGTAGGGAGACGGGAGCGGATCCATAATGGAGTATTGATATGGTGAATATGTGGACTCGTGTGCGCCACCTCAAAAGAGTTACTTGCAGTCGTAGTTTAGGATAGCCACCGAGTCAAAGCTGGCTTGCTATAGTTAAACCCCACCATCCCCTTTGTTAATAATGATGCATATGTAGTTAGTTCTGATGTAAGAATTGCTGGGTACATTTGTATTCACGTTTGCCTATTTTATGTTTTTGCAGAGAGACTTCGGTCTCGATAGTAGTTCCGCGTGGACTTTGACGTTTAGCTTGATACCTCAGCTACGATCTTGTGCCCTCGGCAGAATCTGGTAGATAGACAGGCTTCTAAGCCTTTTTCATTTGTAGATGTCTGTACTCAGACATGTTAGCTTCCGCTTGTGCTTTGACTTGTATGCTCTGAATGTTGGGTCCTGAGACCCATGTTTGTAATATCTCGCTCCTCGGAGCCTAATGAATAAATACTTGAGTTGTAGAGTCATGTTGTGATGCCATGTTGTATTTGCACATATCGAGCATATTGTGTGTATGTTATTGAAATGCTTGGTATGTGTGGGATCTGACTATCTAGTTGTTTATCCTTAGTAGCCTCTCTTACCGGGAAATGTCTCCTAGTGCTTCCACTGAGCCATGGTAGCTTGCTACTGCTCCGGAACACTTAGGCTGGCCGGCATGTGTCCTTCTTCGTTCCTGTGTCTATCCCTTCGGGGAAATGTAATGCGATGAATACCGGAGTCCTGTTAGCCCGCTACAGCCCCGTTCACCGGAGTCCTGCTAGCCCAGTGCTACAGCCTGGATTCACTCACTGATGACCGACACGTTCGATGCTGGGTCATGGATGCCTGTCCCTGTAAGCTTGTGCCACTTTGGGTTTACGACTAGCCATGTCAGCCCGAGCTCCTTATCATATGGATGCTAGCGACACTATCATATACGTGTGCCAAAAGGCGCAAACGGTCCCGAGCAAAGGTAAGGCGACACCCATGGGAATACCGTGCGTGAGGCCGCAAAGTGATATGAGGTGTTACATGCTAGATCGATGTGGCATTGAGTCAGGGTCCTGACATGAACCATTAAGTGTAGTAGCACTGAGCACACAACAAACCCTAATGACAGTCCTGGCTAATGAGTAATGAATCAATTAGAAAATGGGTGATGAGGAGTGGCTGCGGATAGTTGAGGACGTATCTCAGGATAAATCGGGTTGGCTTGGTGGGTGCTGCACGCCTGAGCCCTGAACGGACTGGGAAGGTAGGCACGGTGGCGCGCCCGGGCAGTGGTGAGACTGTTGGGTGAGCGGCTCCTGGCCTCCTGTTAGTCCGGCGTCTCCTCCTAGAGTCATGCCGTCCGGGGACGGCAAGTCGCCGGCGAGGCAGGCGGCTGGGGGCGAGTAGAGATCGGAAGCGCGCAGCAGAACAGAGGGGAATCGGGGCCTGGGACGACCCAAAATCCCAGGGTGGACCGGCCCACCATGGGCACCCTATAGAGATACACACCCAAGCGATGAACTTGCATTTTCGAAACTAATTTAGGAACATTTAGCTGACCAATTAAACAACTCTGTTTTAATAATATCAGATTCGTATTTGAACACCTAAGCTTGTTTAGCTTGATGGGTGGAGCAGTGTTATTATGACATGAAGCACGTATTCTAATCGTATAGTGATCATAAAAGGGGGAAACTCTAAGCATATTTTTTTAGCAAAAGAGGGTTTCCCCTCCGATTTCTATTAAAGAAACCACCACGGAACCAACATGATCAATTAAACCCTAAGCATGATCAATTAAACCGTATTATGGCTGTGCCATGGCAGATTTGAAGCTGCAAACCGGAGAAATGATATTTAGCATCCATTGTTTGCTTCGAACTAAGAACTAAATTCTAAGAGCTGAAAAGAAAATAGAGTAACCAAGTTAAGATCTATTTTCTGGTTGAGATCAAAAAGTTGAGGACATATGAAGTACCACCTCTCTTGTGGCGCCGTGTAGGCATCGGGGGTGCGATGGTTGTCGGTGGCGTTGAAGCAGATCTGCGACGGTAGACGGGTGCATCGGGGCATAAGTCCCGTTGCGGTGGAAGAGAAGGTCGTGTGAGCGGCCCCGGCAAAGAGGATGACGGTGCCGATGAAGCGAGAGGACGCGATGCAAGGCTATTGGTCCGTCGCCATGGACGAGAAACGTCCATCTCTAGCAGTGGACGACGCGGTCTTGGTAGGCGCTCCGGCATGGTGGAGGATGGTGGCGATGGATGTGGTGGAGGACGGCGACGATGGATGGGGTGGCGGACGGAGGCTGGTGTGGGGATGGGTGTTCTAGCACGGACAGCGTATGAATGGGAAAATGGAGGGAGAGGTACGGGGAACCATGTTTTTGGGACGCGCCTGTTTGAAATATGGGAAAGTTACGAACTTAGCCCCCGTTTAAAATTTGGATGTCTCGTCGGTTGGGGATAGGACGGTAATCTCGCATCTCGCCAATATTTGCCCAGAGCGATTTCGGGCGAGGAGAGGGTGGTGGCGCCCACGGTGTATGAACGGGGCTGACTGGTAGGGTGGTTGTGTCATGTCTGAGTGAAGTTACAAACCTGCCCCTATTGAAAATATTTGCCTACATCGATTTTGGCCGAGTCGAGTTTGTTTTGCCGCCCACCGTGTATGAATGGGGAATGGAGGGAGAAACAGAGGTCTTTCGGATAAGCTTGAATCAAATGTGTTTTGCCGCCCATGTTTAATGCCCATCGTGTCGGAATGGGCTCAGAGGCAGTCGTGTCAGGTCTAATTGAAGTTACTAACCTACCCCTATTTAGAGCAGTGGAAATCGGGCCGATGGATTGTCCGTGTAATGGGTAGGTAGTAATTTCCATCTCCCAAACACTTGGCTTCGGGCAGCCGACGTGGGAGTGGACATTTTGCTGCTTCTTTCGAATTTTGGGACAATAAGCATCCACGTTTACCTTGGCAACTAAATTTGAATCCACTTTGTATTCCTATATGAATCTTTATAAATCATTCTATGTGTTTTTATATATCTTCAAAAGGACGACAAAGATGTATTCCACTGTCATATATGAATATGGTTTACAAATGCCGATACTCAAATTCAGAAACTAGAATCCAGTTTAAGGTGAATTCGAATATTTGGAACACTTCATGTCCAACTCAAATGTCACACGCAGCATAATGTCTACTCCCATTTAGATATGTACACAAGCGATGTATCAAGATTCAAATACCGAGTCAATCAACCAAGAATGTACAGAACTAACAGACATATAAACACTTATAGAGTATATGGATCAATAATATCAACTAACATACATAAGCCAGGCCACTGTACTTTTTTTGGCTACAACAGCATCCTTTTTTAGCCAGCATCTTGGCCCTTTCCGATGCGTGCCACTTATGGTCCATCTATACTACTACTATTACTGAATGCACATTCAGCCCGATTGGCATATTTGTAGGTCTGGCACAGCAATCCAAATGAAATGTCTCTGAGTCTTATCAATTAATACAAACTTGTGCTCAAATAAAATTACAAACGAAAAAACAAAAAAAACAATTATTACATGATCTCTAAAACAAATGGTTTGATTGATTACATGAACAGACAACACAAAGGTTATTCAACTATGGAAAGAACATTTCAGCTATGATTTACCATGTAGGAATTTAATTTCCCTTTTTCCTTCAGGACCTTAAAAATCTGGTCAGTCTCAGCTTGCTTCGTTTTGAAATCCACCAAATATTTAATGGTTGTCTAGAGTACTGCTTGTGATTGTGTTGTTTGCTTCCTCGACATGTCAACTTCATCTCTAAGTGCAGAAGCAGAATCTCTTTCTACCACTAGTTTAGCCTCTAGAGCATTAGCAGTTGGCAATTCATAATGCACGATTGGGCCGGTTCCACTGCTGTGGGATGATGCAACGTCCATGGGGACCTTGCTCTTTGATCTTGGGCTAACCTGTTTTGCCATTAAAGTTCCGATTGGATTCAGAAAAGTTGAAGTTAGAAAAACATCTCAACTGGGAGTTATAACAACAAACTAGTTAAACAAACAAGGAATTAAAGAGTTTCAATTGGATGCTGAAAAGTACAGTAGTAATTAACATCATTGTAACCCGCTGTTGCAGCAGCAAAGCAGTTAAACAAACAAGTAGATATTTAAGTAAAGGAAAACAGGTAATTCTTAACAGTAAGTATCAAACACATAGATAGGCCCAGTCTACAATATGATTAACAGGCTGTGCCATTATGTAATCTGTAGAAAACTAAATTAAGCCAAGCAACGTAATTGAACAATTTTGCAATAAGTGGCTAACTAAAATTCGGAGAAGCAGGTAACTGAACTTATGCTAGTTCTTTGTACAGGCACACTGCAACTTCTTTTTCGCTTACAAGGTTGTACAAAGGAGTCCATGGCATCAATTGCTTGGATACGCAGTCCCAATACTTCTTTCTTCCCACACTGCATAGGTAAGTCAAATGGTTAATATGGTAAGATGATGCGTCCTTGATATGTTCTATGAGGACATGTAGTTAGACTAGTTGTAGCCAAACACATCACACTGGCTTTTACTGTATATTTCATGCGATTACTTTTGGCATATCGAGAGCTAAGCAATCTACAATAGGATGAAAAGACTGGCATATTATTGGTGAACTCAGTTCATAGAAACAAACAATTCAACCATTCTGTGGGTAAATCAAAAGCGCCACTGGAATATTTTTCACTATCCAATCATACACGCAAAAAGGGGGCGACGCCACCATAGGGGCTGGTATGGGCGGCCGCCTCAGGTGGCTGGAAAGTGTGCACCTAGTTTGAGTCGTCCAGGTTGGCCCACACTAGTTTTGTTCGTCCCAACGCACGAGCAGGCAATGTAAAAAATGAAGAAAGATGTTTCAATTTGGATGGGCCAATAACATAAGTGCAAGCCAGGCCCTATAGCAGGCTCACGGCTCATACGATCGCCTCCCATATCGATCGACAACAGGAAAAATCCCAATTCATTCGCTCCAGCCTCCAGTCTGGTTCGCTCCTAACCTAGCCACCGCTGGATAGACCGACACAGCACTTCCTCGCGCCCTCATTGGAGGGCGGTCGCCGGGTTTCAAGTGAATGGAAGGACAAGAAGATGAAGATCCAACCCTGGGTGTAGCCTGCGTGGGAGGCAGCGGCGGCAGCACGGCCATGGCATCGAGCTTGCGCAAACGGACAGTCGCAGCTTGCAAGAGTAGCATGCGTAACGAGCAGGTACATCACATCCCTGGTTATATCTTATTCAACTCTTCAATTTCTGGCCAATAGTTAAACCTGACGGTGTCGTAAAACTGCTTGTATGTAGGGAATCTATGAGAAAATGAAACCAATTTCTACTTATTTTGTAACTCCCCCAATCAATACTAAACTGACTGAATCTGATGTATCTAATCAAGTTTCCAGTGCAAACATATAAGCTCATGTTGTTCTTGAGCCTGAAGTGTCTAATGAACAGACTGCTAATGAAGGATTTGATGCAAACATTTTACATGCTCCTGGTGATGAACATATAGTGTCTAATGAGGGATCTAATGCAAGCATTTTGCAAGCTCATTGAAGGATTTAGTGTCTAATGATGATCTACTATGTTGAGAGAGACAGAGATTTGCAGGCATTGATGACAAGCAAATTATAGTGCATTTTCATAGCTTGAGGAAACGTCGAGGCCATCTACCAGAAAGTCCCCGTATCATGACAACATAGCATAAATACTTTTCTAATTTGTTGTTTGAAACTATTGGCATACTTGTGCAGGATAGATATATTGATATGCAGTTTGCGCACTGGTTATACGTGCAATTACACTTCAATATTTTCAGCCATAGAATGAATAATTCAAGCAGGTACATACCATGTTTGTAGTCCTTGTACACCATGTTGCATTTTGTGTTTTTTGGTGCTTGCATCATTTAGTGTTTATAATCTGAACTACTTTGGATCATTAACTGGTTTTAAAAGTGCATGTAGCTTCACATTTCTCAAGTTCTGTTGATTTCTGGAGTGCAAGTGCCTTCGTATTTTTTAAGTTAAATGTTTGCCCCTGGTAACTTGAATTCGTGGATCAGCCACTGCACACAAATCATACACGAATGCTAGTACGAATTAAATGAAATGCAGGGACTTACGCTAGCTCATTGTACAGGTTCACTGCAGCTCTGCTTGCGCTTGGGATGTTCCATGTACAAGTCCATGTTACCACTTGCTTGGATGTGCATGCCTTGTGCTCCTTGCATCCCCCTCTGCATTTTTGACACGGCGAATGGTTGATCAAATAAGAGAAATCGACCTTGATGTTGTACCGGAGGACAGATACTTGCAAGGTTATACGTGTGTGCAAGATGTGTACCAGATCCCGTAGCGCTATCATGCTTCGCTAAAAAATAGATTGCTTGTTTCAGATGAAGAAATAAGAGTTAAAGTCAGAGTTGCATAGGCGTGTAAGCTAAGAGAGCAGTGAAAGGATATCCAAACATCGTCGGAACAGTGCACAAGGGAGTGATGTGCGGATACCTAGATCGGGCCGGCGTTTGGGCATGCTTGCCTAGCTAGAGTGCGGGTCACTTCAGAGCCGTTGAGGGTGATGCACTGGCGTTGGCTGGCCGCGCACGGATGCAGATCTTGAGTGGCAGCGGAGCTCTACGATGTGGTGGACGAGACCGTTGGTGAAGCCCCAACGGCCTCGGGGGGCAGAGGTGCCACGATGTGCTCGGTGAAGTAGCCCCGGTGAGCTGGGAGATGGCGTCGGTGAAGCGCACCTGATGCGGTGGAACTCGGTGTCTGTGAGTCACGTCGGTTGCGGCGGCCGACATTGTCGATGGACCACCCGGTGCGGTGGACGAGGGCGTAGATGAGGTAGCTCCAGTGCGGTGGTGAAGCGTGACCGTCGTCTTCGTCGTCGTCGTCCGGCACAGAGGTGGGGAACGGTGGGGAAAGAGACGAGACGAGGGGCGATTCGAGGGATGATGGCGAATTAGGGATCTGAGCAATCTGGGCGCAGAAGGGGACGGTGGAGAAGAGAGATTTTGTGGGGCTGGAATTGGGGCCGCCAGATATTTCAATCCGAAACATGGAAGCGCGAACTTATATTATCGTCGTACTTTTTTTTGGGGGGAGGGGGGTGGGTGGCTGGGTGCTACGTGTCCATCCGACACACGCGACCACCTTGACAGGACTATGCTTCGGTGCCTTATGGCACCTACCTTTGTGTCTATGACATGTGGGCCCAACAGGTGGCTGGCCCACATGCCAGTCACCCAAGGGCAGTTGCCTTTAAGGCACCGAAGCAGCGTCCACCCCGACACGACCCTGGTCTGCTTGGTGCGCCTACATTTGAGAATGCAAACGAAACGAATCTTCTTTCATTTGCAAACGAATCTGTATGTATTACCATGCCCGTGTTTTCCTTGCAATAATTAGTCATTCAAAATGAGATACTCCATCCGTTCACTTTTGTAAGTCGTTTTAGACAACTTAAAATGAACTGTTTTGCACATTGTCTGAAATGTCTTCAAGGTCTTATAAAAGTGAACAGAGGGAGTACTATAAATTAATTAATGAGGAGTTATTTGAAAAAAAAATCGAAACGGTACCCACGCTAACGTGGATTAGAGTGTGTCACATAATTAGTTATTTGAATTAGAGTGTGTGTCACGTAGTTAGTTATTTGAATTAGAGTGTGTGTCACGTAGCGATCTCCAATTCTAACGTGGATTTCACATTTCACTGTATCCACGCTACTTTTTTAATACAAATTCATATGTATATGATGAACACCATGGTAGTGAGAAAATTTTTGGATGGATTCAAACATATGACCTACAAAATAGCATAGCAAATTGAGTCAATGCCAACTTTTTGGAAATTAGTTTGGCACGAATTCGAAATAATTACCCGTATGCCTGGTCCTCGGTTCAAATCTTACAATGTACACCGAATTGAAACATCAATATTAAGTCTCGTACTATG
>NC_057804.1:132237221-132253877 GCF_018294505.1 Triticum aestivum | reverse complement strand
CCCCCAACCTCTCGTGCGCACGCACGCACGTTGTATATCTAGGTCACTCCCTCGAGACTGTCTCACTCTTTCTTCCGCACGGCGGGCCACACTCGCTCAATCTCGCTCTCTTTATCTGAGTCTCGTTTAACCTCGTTTTCTTTCACACACAAATGATATATCTCCCTGTTCGGGCCTCGATCGACACACTCTATACTCTCTCACGCAGATTGCCTATCTAGGTCAGTCCATCTAAGCCGCCGCCACTCTTTCGACCTCATGGTGGGCCACGCTCACTCAATCTCTCTCTCTCTCTCTCTCTGTATATATATATATATATATATATATATATATATATATATCCATATGTCTCAATTGACCTCGCTCTTTCTCGGACAAAAACAATATATCACCATGTTTGAGCCCAATTCGACCTATTCATATTGTATACTCTCTCACGCACATCGTCTATCTAGGTCACTCTCTCCAACCCGTCTCACTCTTTCGATCGCACAGCCCCTATGTGATCGGTTAGCCTTGCCTCCTCCCACACACAAAATATATCTACACGTCTGTGACTGGATCATCTCTCAGGCTCTATCTTACAGCCCTCACCCTTACCAAAAGCTCAATCGGACAATATCTCTCCGGAGCATATATATTTGTTCAATGAATGTCGGACCACACTCACTTTGTCTCTCTATCTATATGTCTCTCGATTGACCTCGCTTTCTCACACCGTATCTTCCACGCGTTGAAGCTACTACCTCTCCATCCCTCACAAAGCCGGAGCTATTTACATTGTGAGGGGCACTCCAACCTTGGATTAATTTGTGTAGGCATTTATTCCGGTCGGTTTAGATTATATTTTCGTAGCATTCGGCCCACAACTACTCCAAACACCATTGCAAACCACGCAACTCCCCTAGTTGATTTCCCTCTGGCTCGGTCATCGCTCTCTCGCACGTCCTTTCTCGCCTTCAACGTCGCACCATGGTATTATTGAAAAAACTATGTTGTTCTATTTAATTATTATAAATAAGCTACAAAACAACACACCGATAGTCCACTTGGAATGAAACAGATTTCTACCCACAAATTAAAGTGCTACAAACTACACACCGAGGGGCCCACATGTCATGCAACAAATTTGGACCCCTGTACAAATTAAAAAATAAAGGACGAGGATCGAACATGCGACCGGGCCTTCAAGCCGCACGTCAATAGGCAACATACATAGAATAGCAATGTTTGTTGTACCCCCTTTGTTCACATAATGTTTTTATATTACCACAGCCTAATTAATGGATAACATGTAATATTATTTTTAGTACTATTCGCATTCACTTACTGGTGGATTCCATGTGTGGTCTCTCTCTCTCCTCCCCTTCTGCGTTTAGACGCACAGGCAAACAGGAAGAACTCGTGGGCGCGTTCACAAATCACGGCACTAGTTTCACGTACTAGCAGCACTAGTCAGTGTGTACGTACAATGCATGTTAATTTGGAAGTATATTAAGTACATGCGGGTATTAACTACTAGGATATTATTTGCATGTTGTCATGTGATTAGCACTATTTTTGGCATGAAATTAACTGCACACTAAACGTGTTGAGCACTCGACATTGAAGCAGTCTAGGTCGCTGGATGACAAGGAATACATGTGGCTTGATGACGTTTTATATTTAATTTGATACGGCTATAACAGAACATTCAATCGATCAAACCATACATTTCGTTTAGTATGACTCCGACTTTAAATTATACGACGATCGATATAAAATAAATGGAAATGATAAACGTTCGGATTTTAAGCATGGCAATCCGAACGTTTTTCATGGCAAATTTAGATTACGCGGCGGCGGCGGGGGCGTCTCGCGGTGGGAAGCGGCTCCTCTGCCGTGCTCTGTGTGTCGTCGGGCCACTAACCGACGGCGACAGCGGCGTCTTGCGCCATTGTTGGCGTACTCCTGGACGTTGGCCTAGCTTCAAGGAAGGCCAAAATGTTCTGGACTTCGGAGCGAGTCAACCGGCGGGAGGAGGCGACTGGCGTTGGTGCAAGGAAGCGGTCGATGGCGGCCATCCATGCCGGTGAGGGGGGCACTGGCACCCGTGTGGGGACAGGCGCTATCAACAGCGCAGCGGAGACATTCGTGTGCACGGGCACCGACGGGCGCGCACTTCAGTGCACGCGTAGGCGCAGGCGCTGGTAGGTGCACGGGCACCGGCACGGGCGTGCGCGTTAGTGCATGCGCATGCGCATGCGCTGGCAGGTGCACGGGCGCGTGAAAGTCGGCGGGGACCTCGTGGAACCCCATGGCGTCAAGCTCGGCGACAATGTGCGTTTCCCAGCCCATCAATGCCACGGGGATAGCCGCTGGCGCAGACGGGGCGATGGGAGCCGGAACGGGAGTGGGGACAGGCGCGGCGTCTTCCCGCAAGGCCAGTTCAAGCTCGTCCCAAAGCGCCTTATGTTCTTGAGACTCTCGCTGGGTGTCTTCGTCATGAAACTGGAACACTACGGGCAGACCATCGTGATGTGGCATGGCGTACGTTTAAGTCAGGCTAGTTGGAGGTAGACGACAGGAGAATCGGAGAGGAAGAGAGAGGATTGTAGCGATACCGGGTAGTGCGGGGTTGATTTTAAACTGCAGTACCGACGACATTTAAAGTGGGAGCAGTTGGGACGACAGTGGGTGGCGGAGCCTGGTCAAAGGGCTCGCCTCCCGGTGACTCTGCACAGTGGTCTGCTCGCACGCCCCCTTGATAGCCGGCGCAGCGGTCTGCTCGCACGCCTCCCATCGACTCACATGCTTGCTAGGACGGCACCTGCTGATGAGAAGCGGGGACTCATGGCGGCACGTAAACGCCCACGGTTTCAATAGTGAAAGCGTTCGACTTAACATGACAGTCTTTGTTCCAAAATACCTTGGCTCTTCATTTGTGCAACTTGTCATAAGCAACTTGTCTCAAATTGAAGAAAAAACTTATGAAGTAATATTTGTGCCATATCACGTGACCATGCTCAGTTTCAAGAATTTATGCTCACTTTTGGATTCTGAAATTTAAGATCCAGGATTCGAAACAATATCATAACCTGCATCATGCAATAAATTTTCAAGCCGTACATCTGTCCTGTTGTATTTCTTAAGAATGGATTTGGTCAAACATTTTGCTTAGTTAAACCTCCTTTCCGATTTATAGGGCTCAATTCAAAAATCTCACCAACCGAGGTAGATGGTGAGCGGTGGAACAATTGTTGTAGTTTGCAAAACCACTCAATTAATGCGCTTGTTTTCCTCAAAAATTGTGTTTACGAATGCATTAATTGCAATGCATGCATGCATAAAGTACATGCATTGGTCAATTTTCTCTTAATTCTTGCATGTAATGATTTATTGCACCTTGAAATCTGAACATGTGATGGGGAACAAACAAATTGAGACTTATAAAATGGGAAAACCAAAAGTTTGAGATAAGCCCTATAAACCGAAAAGGAGGGAGTAAAAGGATAATCCATGCGTACCAGTGCATTTGCCTGATATATTAACTCAAGTACTAGGCAGGAACAAACGGGCTCGATTCTGTGCTCATCCTGGTGTAGTAGTAGTAGTACTAGGCAATGCAGTTGACGGGTGACCTTGATGAGCGGCGACCGAGGGAATTGAACAATGCTCGGCACGGTAGGTAACGTTGTCTAGTTACTAAAGCATCCCTCCGTTGTTCATCGGTAGTCATTATGGACCGGGGACATGAGGGGAATTTCCTAGGGCTGGAATTCCGGCCGCCAGATATTTCGACTTGAAACACTGAGGCTCGACTGGTTGGGGTTGCCTAATGTGCGTACCACACACGCCACCGAAGGACACGAGCCCGTTTTTTTTAGGATCAACACAAGCCAAGGTCTGGCTTGTACGCCGTTGGGTCCTACCATTCGAGAATACGAAAGTAACCTTTTAAATTGCTAAACGAATATAGGTGTCTTACAATACCCGTATTTTCCTTGCAAATACTAATCTCTACGTGGTAATTGATTTATGACGAGTTGTTGAATTAGAGTGAGTTTGTGATATAGTGATCTCAACGTGGATTTCACATTTCATGGTATCCCTAGTAAGTTTCCCAATGCAAATTCAAATTTAAAAGATGAACAATATGGAGGTGAGAAAACTTTGTATGTATCAAGCATATGACCACACACACACACACAGACACACACACACACACCCACCCACACACACACACACACAGACACACACGCACGAACACAACAACAATCCAATAAGTATAGTGCATCTATTTTTCCAACCCATGCATGTATGACACGAATTCAAAAATACTCCTTCTATTCCTAAATATTAGTCTTTTAGAGAGTTCAACAAGTGACTACATACGGAGCAAAGTGAGTGAATCTAGACTCTAAAATATGTTTATACACATCCGTATGTGCTAGTCCATTTGAAGCCTCTAAAAGACTAAAATTTAGGAACGAAGGGAGTAAAATGTAAGACATCCATGGTCCTCAGTTCAATATTTAAAATGAACATGAAACTGAAACATGAATATTAATTCTAGTACTACAGTACATGCAAATGTTGTGTTTAGGCGGAGCTATGATTGTCGGGGTTCAACACCTCGACCTTAGATAAAACTGTGGAGCTCTATTTAGGGTTGTTTAGATTATATTTGTCCCCACCCTCCCAACCACCGATTGGTTATGCACGCCCCACCCCTCCTCCCCAGGAGAATATCATGTGCCCCCATACCTTAGATGCTATATGCCGATACGAGTTGCTTGGAGCTTGTAGATCTGAGATATAGCAGCTCACATGATGTGTCTTAATTTTTTTGCAGGAAACCTTGATGAGTTTGAGAATTGCACACAATTTGTACAAAAACTACTTAGATGCCCTTTGATCCCATATCCAACGACCTCGAAGCTCGTATCACCGTAGCATCTAAGATGAAGGAGGACATCATATTCTACTGTATGTAAAAATATCATGTGCTACAACACCTTAGATGCTTTGGTGATACAAGCTCTTCGGAGGCGTTGGATTTGTGACCCAACACCTCCTCGGTGGTTCGAATGGTTTTTTGCAGAAAAGCCCCAAAAGAGTTCGGCCACTGCTTACAAGCACAAAGACTGCTCAGATGCCATTGGATCTCAGATCAAACGACCTCCAAGCTCGTATCACCGTAGCATCCAAGCTGCGATAGCACTTTATGTTTTCTTGCACAGGAGAGTATGAGGTGCTCCCGCACCGTAGATTCTATGGTGATACGAGTTCACTAAGATCTAACGGCCCACAGTAGGAGGTTTGAATGTTTTTGCAATATACGGCTGGTAGAGTTTGGGAAATGTGCAGAAAGTACAAGTACTATGCATGTGCCATTTGATCACTGATCATACGACCTAGATGCTCATATCACCGTAGAGGGTAATTAAGCTACGGGGAGCACCTAATATGAGCACCGGGGAGCAGTTGGATCGAAGATGCAGTGGCACACACGAGGCCTGAATGTTTTATTTGCAAAAAAACCTTTGGAGAGTTTGGAAATTGCGCATAATCACAAAGACTACTACCAAGCCATTGGATCTCACTTCCAACGGTGTAAAAACTCGTATCACCATAGTATCTAAGCTGCGGGGGTGGATGTGATATTCTATGCCGCTATCATTCTTGTTCGTAAACTTGCAAAATATGTGTAACTCGTGCCGTTACTTGTCTAACCGCGCAAGGTGTTTGTTCAAAAAAACCATCCTACATTGAAATATCGGAACAACACATGGGGGTCCCACTTGTCATTAATCAAATTTGGACCTAAAACTAACAAATCTGAAAGGCGAGATTCGAACTGGCAACCTGGACTACAAAGCTTAAGTCGATAGCCTCAAAAAACGAACGGTTGTTGGCTTTGTCCCATAACTTGATTTTATACAGTACTTGCGTTGAGTAGAGTAGAGGGAGTGCCTCATCAACACGTGCATGACCGTTGTCTCACTTACTGGTGGGTCCCAGGTCTGCGATCTCAATCTCTCTTCTCTCCATCGTCTAACCTTTGCGCGGGCACACATGAAGAGCGGCGCTAGCTTGCCGTGGTGTTATTACAACTAAAAAAATCTTGGAAAATAGAAGAATCGCCTAGAACAAGAGACGTTGTGGCTGGTCGAGACGGAGCTAACCATACCACGTTTGCATGATGAAGCTGTGTGGCTAGTGGGGTGTTTTCGACCGACTGGCTGGGTCCCGAGGTCGATCCATAGGTACTACGTCTGATACAGTACATTTTTACACGCACATTTTTCCTCCGTGCCGAGACGTGGCACACCCTACCGCGTGGTTTCGGGGTCCTCCCGGGTGGTGCACGCATACCTTCTTCCTGACGTGGGACGCCCTACCGCTCGTTTTTTGGGTTCTCCTAGGTCATAGTGCCGAAGCAAGTAAATGAGTCGTCAAATCACGAAAAACCACCTTTCCCGCCGAGTACATCAGTGAAGCATGGTGGCTAGCTAGTTGGGCTAGTTCGACCGATTAGCTAGGCCGCCGCCACATTTGTTTGTTCACCCCTTTTTTATCTACTTGCCGGCAGGTATATTTAAATGTCCACCACGGCATTGCTCTGGTGTTTGGGTGCGGCAGGATTTTTAATATTTTGATTGACGGGAGCAGGCGCGGCAGGATTTTTAATTTTTTGATTGACCGGAGCAGGTGCAGCAGCAATTAGTCACGATGACCCCGCCTGTAAAAACCCACTGCTCCCTGATGTGAGAAGTTGTCGACTAGTGTTTTACCATGGTGAAAACCAAAAGATTCCCCTCTCCTCGGCTGGCTCTCTCCGCCTTCCCGTAGATTGCATTGCCTTTCAGCCGTTTCGCCCCCTTTGCTTCCTCTCCCCATTGCTTCTACCTGGTGCCATGGTGACGCAGTAGATCACGGAGTCCGAGGTGAGGCGCCTGACACAGGAGCTCCATGCCAAGGATGCGGAGCTCAGGGCCAAGGACGTGGAGCTCAGTGAGCTCAAGGAGGAGAGGAGTGCCATGCTCCTTCGTTATGTGCGGGAGTTCACGGAGCTTCAATAGCGGCAGGCGTCCACCACAAAGATGCTCGAGGCGTCGGCGGCATTGCTGCAGAAAGTGGGAGATATGATAGGCCGTCAGGAGAGCCGGCTGGAGCGCGAGCGGGCCTATCGTGACAAGGTCCAAGATCGCCTCAGCCACTTGGTGAACCAAGTTGCCACGCACGTGTTGCGGCTGCGCGATGCCTACCATCGTGCCAGCGCGACGATGCCGGCCGTCGGGCTAAACCCGTTCGACCACCCAGTCGACTTCAACGAGCTGCGGCTTCCTGACCTGGTCTCCTTCTTCACCTATATCTCCGAGGAGCTGAGTCGTCTCCGCGCGATGGTGGGGGCTGAGCTGGACAAGGAGGGGTTGCGGGCTGCCGTCGTCATTGCCGGGCGAATCCTTTCAGGGCTCCGTCACTGGAATCCATTCATGCCATTGGACGCCGTCTTTGACGAGCTGGCACCCGTCGACCGGGAGAGGGCTCTGCTGGCGGTTGCACCTTGCATCACCAACGTCGTGTGCCTCGAGAAGCAGAGGGACTTCGGTGGTGTTTAGGCGCCCTCTGCATGGGCATGTCCATGTCTCGGGGCAACATGACTGTTGGATCAAACTCACACGATGCAGAACAGTCACTGTAGCACAAAGCGTGTGGGTGTGTTTGGTTGCATTCTCATCTCAATATAGTTGTTTCCTCTTCGTGTATTTTTGTCAACCTACTAGTGTGGACTCATGCACCCTTCATGGTTCATGCACTCTGCCAAACACCCAAAAGTGGGTCGAGAAGGGAACTTTTGCTCCCATCCCGTGCACCCTTCATACACCCTGTCTAACACTATAGGATGTGCTTCATATGGTTCATGTTTCATGGAGTACTGTAGCACCGTACTCTCCGTGCGCTGTGGACCTAGTTCTATTACATTAATCTCACTGTTCATTCTCGACCGGATAGTCGAAAAAGCGGTACTATGTTACATATAGGAGTAGTTGACATGCGCACAACATCATTTGTCATCGTCTTATCTTACTACACTAGCAACAAGATTGTGTAGTACTAACGTCTGAACCACTCCACATGCCTAGTAGTAGGAGCACTGTGTATGTTCAAGTGGCTGCCATGTTTCGCACTCCTCCGTCGTAAGAGTGGAAACGCTTGCTGTAATCATTTTTTTCTTCAGAATGAAAAACAGTGGACACGCTCTACCGTGTGGATCCTCCTCCAGCCATGCACTAAATTACTCACTTTCGCCGACGTGTGGGACAGCTAGCACCTGGGTCCACCAGCCATGCACTAAATTACTCCATAGTAGAGTGACGATAGAATACCCCGATCGAACCACCGCAGTAATGCCCAATGAGCCGTCAAATCACAAAACCCCCTCCTTTCCAACAGTAAGTTGGACGGACGAAGCAACCATCATTTCACTCTTCTCTCTAAGCTTCCTCTCTTGAAGAAAACCCCCACTCGCTTCGCTTCTCCCTCATCTTGTTCCTCCTTTCACTCTTCTCTCTCAGCTTCCTCTCTTGGATGGACGCCGGAGCACCGGCCGACGTGATGTCTATGGCTCTGGCCAAAACCGTCGAGGCTCATAGTACGAAGAAGCGCAAGCACCCCGCCAAGACTACCGCAGATAAGCTCAAGGCCATCGCCCTGTCCAAGCCCCCCTCTCCAATATCCCTCATTAAGCAAGTCCAGGTAATGTCTCTTGTTGACGATATTTTTCTCGATCTTGATCGTGTTTTTTCATCTAACACGCAGTACTAGTACTGGTAGTACAACTTTCTGGGTGATCTTGCATGTGATTTTAGTGTGCCAAATGACGGTTCTAAATTCCTCTTTTGACCAAAACATGCGAGAGGTTGACACTGATTTCTTATAGATTACTTCCAACTACTCCCTCTATCCCAAATTTCTTGTCTTAGATTTGTCTAGATACGGATGTATCTAATACTAAAATGTGACTTGATACATCCGTATCTAGACAAACCTAAGACAAGAATTTTGGGACGGAGGGAGTACTTTATGAACATCAATGCTACATTTTAAGAGGGTATATTTGCCTCAGTAACTTGTGTTATGGATATTGCATGTAATCCTTCTGCTCTCATGCCTTTGAAGACATGTTTTGGTGTCTTTGTTCACTCATTTCTGTGTGTATATGTAGTCATACATGGAGTATAATATCGAAAATCATCTTATATTTCTGAACGGAGGTAGTAATAAAATATGGTTTCTGTTTGAATTAGAACCAGGTCCATGGTGGAGATGAAGTTCTCAAAGTCATGTCGTGTGAACTGGAAGACCTGATGATGAGTTCTACTGCTAAACTATCCAGCTGTTGTGTCCTTGTCGGCACGTGTCCTGAACTAGTGTTTTCATGTAGCATTGTTGTCAGGCGTGTTCTCGAGGCTGTACTTGACCACAACAATTTCCTAGTTGTGCCTTTGATTACGAAGGGTGTGGTTCTTGTAAAGCTTCCCAACAAATCTGATGCGGCCTGTCTTCATCATCATGTTTATGAGTGGAAAGACCACTCTGTTAGGTTCTCCAAGGTTTACAAGATGGTGATGGTGCATGTAGACATCTCACACGAAGTCCATGGCCTAGTCAGTTATGCGGGGTTCATTCTGTAGGTCGGTGGCAAGAAATAGTCTGCAGAGTTTAGTTAGTGCAACTTTGCTTGTCTGTAGTAAGCACTATTGTTCGGTACTTGATTTCTGTTTGTGAACCCTATATTGTTTATTAGTACTGCTGCTTTTGGTGTGTGGTTAGTCCTGAGAACGGTCTATGTTAATGTATGTCCACTC
This sequence comes from Triticum aestivum, assembly GCF_018294505.1. Taxonomy (NCBI): domain Eukaryota; kingdom Viridiplantae; phylum Streptophyta; class Magnoliopsida; order Poales; family Poaceae; genus Triticum; species Triticum aestivum. The sequence goes on along the minus strand of NC_057804.1, from coordinate 132,244,023 downwards.
AATTCAGTATGTACATTTTGAAGTATCCAGATCATATTTTTTGTGAGGATGGTTTATCAATTATGGTTACACTCCAATGTCTGTATGCATTGCAGGGTTTATCGCACCCACCAGGATTTCCAGTCCCATGGATGTTCGGTCCATACGATTTGCCACGACCTTTGGACTGTCCTGCTTTTGGGAGTAAGCACGGCCCCTGCATGCCACGCGTAGTTGGACGATCAATCTTCTGTTTAGTACTTCAACATAGTGATTTCTTGGTAAGGATTCACTCGTGTCACATCAAGTAAATCTTATTGATTTACTGTCTAAATCTTATTGATTTAATGTCATGTTTTCTTTCTTTTCCTGCAATTTTATGATGCAGGTTTTGCCATGTGACATTCATCAAAGAATTTTGCTCTACGATGGCTATTTTTGTAGGTTTCACTTCTTATGTCGTGTCAGTAACAAAGGCACTGTCCATCACTTATATTACTGGAATAAATTGGATCAGTCTGTTGTCTGAGTACAAGCTGAATCCCTATGATGAACCGCGGTTTAGTTTAACAAAAATGCCACACTTAGTCCTTCTCGCGTTTAAAAGAAATGAAGAAAAAAACTGGATCACGGTCACGGATCCTAGTCAAGTTAGAAAGCTGATCATAGCAGACCAGACACGATCGCCACTGTCTCGCACAGATCGAGCACCGGCAGTTGCTCTAGCACTAACAGCGGCAGCAACTCAGTCTGATCTAGCTGAGAATTGGGCACCGACCGCGTCAGCGGATCAGTCTGATCTATCGGAGGATCGGGCATCGACACCGGCACCAGCTCTACAAGGAGCACCATATCCGGCAGTAGCAGCAGCTTCGGCACCTGCACCAACACTTGCACTTGCATTTGGTCTGGCCCGTGCAGTTGCACCGGCAACAGACTGGGCTGTAGTTCGCACTTCATATACCAAAGTCCTTACAAAAACCGACATGTCCACTCCGCCCAAGTGCTTCGTTCTTTTTTCTTTCCATGTTGTTTCACATGATTCACTGTGTTGATCTAACTATTTGGTTATGTCTTCTTGTTTGCAAACAGAGAATTCCTATGCAACGAGGGAGTCGTTCAACAATCCGGGTGACCGCGGCCAAGTTTCTCTTACCATGCGCAGCCTTGGTGTGAATGGACCTGCTCAATATACCGTAAGTACAAAGGATGGTCGCATGATGATTGATGCTAAATGATGGTCAAGGTTCAAATCTAAATCATATCTTGCGGTAGGGGATGATGTCAAAATTGAACTTTCTCGGCAAGGAGAGCTGGTCCAAATCAACTTTGAAATTCTTCAGTAGCAGCACGCAACTGCCGAACTGATCTATCCTCTGAGAGATTTTGATGTAATAATCTGGCATGGTGAAACAAGTGTCCTGTGTGTATAAGTAGTACGTCAGTATTATTTATCACATGGTATATCGTTGATAGAATTGCAACTCTAATTGCCAGTTAGGAACTGTCGTTCAATTTCATTCCAACAGTTGCCGTGCTTTATTCAATTTTGTGTATTCGCCTTGCGACAGCATGTAAAACCAGCGCACTGTCGATCGCTTGCAATATGAAAAGCGCGGCCCCCCAAACATGCAGGGTTGGCCTGCGGCCCAAAGTCCAGAACCGTGAGCCTATCTGAGTATTATATTCTCAGCTGAACCCCCATAAAAAAAAGCTGAACCCCCATAATGCCCGTGTGTTGCAGAGGGAGTATATTTCTCGGCAAGGTGAGCCTGTGATATAAAAGATTTGTATATTTCTTTACAGAGGGAGTATCTCTCTGTCAAAATATATATTTATGTGTTACTAGTTACTCTTGTCTTTCTACTTCCTTTCGCTGATATGTGGGGCAACCGGCAACGGGGTCCACGTGCCATATGCACAAATTAGAGTGCACAACTTCACGATAGACACACCCCGGTCGTAGCGCCGCAGTAATGCCCAATGAGCCGTCAAATCACAACCCCCCCCTTCAAGCTTTAGCAGTAAGCTGGACGGACGAAGCGGCAATATTTCCCTGGGCCTGAATCCCCTTCTCCCTCGTCTACTTGTTCAGAGAAAACCCCCGCTCGGCGATTGCATAGGGTTTTCTCATGGAGAACCAGGTACGAATTCGTCATCCATCCCCGATAAATCCAAGTCCCTTGGTCACAGGTAATCCTAGGATGGCAGCCGCCGCCGTTGATGCATTTTTCTTCATACTGAATCTAGTGTGTTTCAGTTGCAGTGCCCAAAGTGCGAGTACCCTATAGATTTTTGCGCCTTCGGCGAGACACCACACTTGTTCCTTCTCATCCTACCACAACATTTGGAAACACGCACAGTATGTTCCTAGAATCCTCTTCTCTATCCGGGAGGGTGGGGTTTTTTTTAACATGCTGTGTTCTCATATTATTTTTCCTATAGTGTATTATTTGCTCTGCCAGAACACATGTACTCAAGATGCTCCGCCTTGCCATAACTGAATAAACTAGTTTAATGGTCACAGTGAAGACAAGCCATGGATATTACTTCCGAGTTGGGTTCATGAACCAAGAAGATCGCTGCTTTTTTTATGGCCGAACTTGGATAAACTTTCTCAAGTGTTACAGACTGAAAGTTGGTGCACGAATGTTGATGGAAATAGCAGAACCTGGTCTCATCTTCACTGCGTTCTTCCACCTCGACATCGCTCCAATTGTTCATCCATGTTAGTTTTGTATCTAGTTCTTGCTTGTTGCCTCGATTACTTCTTAATCGACCTATTATGTCTAACTAATCACAATTTAACTTTAGAAGTAGCAACGAATCTCTCACGAAGATGCTACTTCTAACTAGTATTTTCTTATAATTGGTGGCACGTGTAGGTTTTTTCACAGTTAAGCAGTCTGCTCGTTTGTTACTCTGTAATAACTCGGCTATTACTAATGGCACTAAAGTTGACTGGATCAACATCCACAAGTTCCTACACTTTATTGATCATCTTGAGGTCCTTGTGGGGCGTTTCAATGGTGGAAGGCCACGTGGGATATGTGTGCGACTGTTGCACTTGTTGAACAGGTCCAACTATGTCGAGAAACTTATGGTACAAGCTGTTTTCTGTTATATATGTTGTTCATAAACTATTGCTTATACACAGTTTTACAGCTGTGATCTTCTTGAAACAGGAACTGCCGAGTTCTATTGTTCCTATACAAATGCCTGACCATGGTCGGGTCAGACTTGCGCTTGGTCACAACATGATGTTTATGTCGACCTACTCAATTCCCCTTGGAGGTGAAAAGATACTTATTCGTGGGTGGTCTAAAATAATGAAGGCCTGTCCATCTTGGAGAATAGGACAGAAGATTATGTTCATGCTTTTCCATGCCTCTAAAGCGAATATCCTGTGTATTGACCACGTTGCTAGATGAAGCCGCTTTCACAAGGTTGTGGATGCGTGGGGTGGAGCCTGGGCCTTGTCCTGGGGCTTGGCGGCCTCACCCTTGGTTAACTGTAGGCAAAGTAGCACTGTTCGAGGCGTGCTTTGTACGGTTGAACCTGTATAAGTACTCATACTGCTTTCAGCTTTGGTTGTTAAGTGCCCCTGCTAGTTTCAGTTAAGGTTGTTAAGTACTCCTAGTGCTTTTACAGTCTGTCGTGTTTCTTCAGTCCTGTCTTCCTCCAGCCGGCAAAACCAAACCAGCACCAGCGGGACCGCCTGCTTCTGCCTCCCACGGCTAGCTGCGCCTCAGCGCACGCATCGCCGCCCCACCGTCTCCTAAATCGTTAACGCCGACGTCCTCCGCGCGCTTTGGTGCGCTCGCCGCGGCGCTGCCCTCTCGTGTTGTCAACATGGTCAAGAAACAACAGGAATCGGCAGAAGTATGTGGAGAGGATGACAGTAGGGACCCACCACGTCAGCGTATGGAAAAATAAAATGCTTCCTCCTAGTGTTTTCCTGACATCTGGGACCCACGACATTGTGAGCGTATATAGTCACTAGACAAGAGAACAGCACAAGATTGGCTGACACCTAGGACGTAGATACTCAAGCAGTATTATTTTTTTGTTCGGTATTGTTGACACGAAGTAGGGTTTGAACTGGGTTGTGGCCCGTCTAGCCCAGGCTTATATTTTATGTTCACCATGTGACCAGCCCAGCTATTTTTTTCTTTGTGAAAATGAGCCCAGTTTATTTTTTCTGAAGAATACCCAATCCAAGCCTACTTATTTTTCTACGCCCTGATGGGCTGCAACTCTTTCAAGACGCCTGCATATCTTTAAAGTAATATGAAATGGGATGTAAATATAAAAATAGATGACAAATTGGCAATTACTTTATAATTTCTGATTTTTTTTTCACATTTTCAGATTCCTATTTCACTGGGCATTAACCTAATTTAAATATATCTTCAAAGTACTTTAAATCTGGCTCGACATTTCGGTATTAAGAATAGTTTGGAACCCACAGAAGTATGCGAAATTGGCCCTGGCCAACCAAAAAAACGACTGCAATACATTGAATAAGAAGTTGCCATGAGCTATATATAAATTATTGAAAAAAAGAGGGAGTGGTCTGACTTGTGGGCCTGTTTAGTTGACGCGTATGCAAGATTTTTTTAGTTATTATATACTACGTCAACAAACGATTCTAGCAGACGTAACCGTTGGATGTCAATCCAACGGCCGTCGTGTTTCTTCAATCTCTGATGTTCTTGCTCCAGCTGCCAAAGCAGCACCGGCGGGACTGCCTCCCGCCTCCCGTGGCCGGTTGTGCTGCCGCGCAGGCCTCAGCGCCCCCTACTACTCCCACCGCTGGCCAGGGCATCCTTCTACTCACCCACACCCCCTGTTATTCTGCGGTGACGGCAGCCTCACACTGCAGCCAAACCAGTGAACCCTCATACTCCTCTCCGCGCGGGCTTCCACTGCCGCGTCTTCCCCGGCTCCGCGTCGTGCCCTTCCTAGGCCTCGCCGTCGTCCACCGCCGTGGTGCTCTCTGCGTGGCGTGGTCAATGTGGTCAACGACCGACTTCCATCGGAAGAGTACTGTACATGGAGAGGCTGACAGCTAGGTCCACGACAGCCGCGAGGAAGTGCCTCCTTATTACGCGGAAAATAATTATTCCTCCACCTGACAGCAGGGACCCACTGGATGGGCCACCAGTATTTCACGAAAAAAATGTTTCCCCCAAACTGCTGGGACCCACAGGACGGGCCACCGTATTTTGCAAAAAAAAACGTTCCCCCCGCTGTCAGCTCGGACCCACCGGAAGTGCCTCCTTATTATGCACAAAAACAATGAATACCCCCCTGCTAGCTGGGACCAACCTTGGTGGGAGGCTGCCTTGTGGGCCTACTAAGTTGACTCGGACGGAGCCCTTTGTCAACTTTAGTCAATATATGAACGATTCTAGCTCCAGTGACCGTACGGTGTCCATCCAACGGCCGTAGTGCTATCAACCTCTGGTCTTCTTGCTCCAGCCGCCCAAAGCAGCGCCGGTCGTGCCGCCTGCTCCTGCCGCTCGTGGCCGGCTGTGATGCCGCGGAGGCCTCACCACCCCCTACTACTCCCACCGCTGGCCAGGCCATCCCTCTAGGCACCGACACCCCCTGTTATTCTGCGGCGACGGCAGCCTCACACCACAGCCGAACGAGTGAACCCTCATACTCCTCTACGTGTGGGCATCCACTACCGCGTCTTCCCCGGCTCCGTGTCGTCCCCTTCCTAGGCCTCGCCGTTGTCCACCACCCTGGTTCTCTCGGCGCGGCGTGGTCAACGTGGTCAAGGAATGGCTTCCATCGGACGTGGACTGTACATGGAGAGGCTGACAGCTGGGTCCACGGCCGCAGCAAGGAAGTGCCTCCTTATTACGCGCAAAATAATTATTCCTCCACCTGACAGCGGCGACCCACCGTACGGGCCACCGTATTTCGTTAAAAAAATGTTACCCCTGTCTGCTGGGACCCACCAGCTACATCTTCGCACGCAAGGAAGTGCGTCCAAAAAAATGATTCGCCCCCCTGACTGTTGGGACCCACCAGCTACATCTTCGCACGCAAGGAAGTGCGTCCGGGCAAAAAAACGATTCGCACCCCTGACTGCTGGGACCCACCAGCTACATCTTCGCACGCAAGGAAGTGCGTCCGGCCAAAAAAAAACAATTCACCCCCTGACTGCTGGGACCCACCAGCTACATCTTCGCAGGCAAGGAAGTGCCTGACAGTCGGGACCCACCTGATCGAAGCGTACGTAGCGTTGTCATTCTGGTCGCGAACGTGTACGTACATACTGGTCGATGTAGAGGCGCGCACGTGTCGTAGTAGAGGCGCGCACATGTCGTAGTTGAGGCGCGCACGTAGCATGTACAAGTACGTACGGCGGCGAGGGTGCAAGAAAGAAAATACGGCCACGTACGTACATACGGGCAGGGTCTCGAACACCTACTCGTGCATACGTACATGGATGGATTGGAACGGAGAAACAACGTCATCGTCGTGTTCATGGGGAGCCAACCGGCTGGGTCGGAACGGAATGCGTGGTCGTGTTCATCGGGAGGGCTTCGACGGAACAGGCGATGGAAACGAGGCCTGGCGTACCGCACAACGGAGGAAACGAACCTCCTACGTTCGGAACGGGGTCCTGTTGATCGGGAGGGGTGTGGCGTACCGCAAAACGGAGGAAACGGACCTCCTACGGTCGAAACGGGGGTCCTGTTGATCGGGAGGGGTGTGGAGTACTGCAAAACGGAGGAAACGGACCTCTTACGGTCGAAGCGGGGGTCATGTTGATCGGGAGGGGTGTGGCGTACCGCAAAACGGA